>NC_048304.1:54955949-55105664 GCF_013100865.1 Trachemys scripta elegans | reverse complement strand
TGCCTCCAGACCCTGCGCCCCCAGCCGGGCACTTCCACTTAAACAGAGCCGAAGAGTCGGGGAGGAGCAGAGCCGCCACGGCTGGAGGCTCTGCTCCTCTTCGGCTCTGTTTAAGAGCCGGGCTGCCCGAGCGCTACCGGCTTCGGGCAGCCCCCGTGCCTCCAGACCCTGCGCCGCCGGAGCCCGGGAGGGGAAGTGCTACCGGCTTCACGGTTTACCAGGCAGCCTCCAGACCCTGCGCCCCCGGCTGGGCGCTTCCCCTCCCTTCCCCAGCTGTGCTGGGGAAGCGCCGGCCAGGGGCGCAGGGTCTGGGGGCTGCCCGGCAAACCCTGAAGCCGGTAGCGCTGGGGCAGCCCTTTCCCCCTGGCTGGGAGTGGGAGGGAGGAGGGGGCGGAGTTAGGGCGGAGAAGGGGCGGAGTTGGGGCGGGGCTAGGGTGGGAAATGGGCGGGGCCAGGGCCCATGGAGGATCCTCTTTTTTTATTTATTAGATATGGTAACCCTAGGAATTGCCCTACTCCTCCCTTCCAGCAGCTTGCTTCCCCCTAAAGGGACCAGAGACCTAATGTGTATGTGCCGATGGAGTTTCAATGAGTTAGTGGAGGGGATGTTGCTGCCCAGAGTGCCTTCCTTGCAGGCAGGTGGCACAATGTGGGATGAAGTGCTTCATTGCAGGGGTGTTGGGAATGGATGCCCTTTGGTCCTGCCTATTTCCTGCCTGTGGCACACAATAGCTCAGCCCTCAAGAGACCGAGATGCTTCAGTCTAATCCAGGTTATTGCCCTCTGTCACAGATTCACAGCCCCACCCTTGGAACAGTCTCTAGGAGGAACCTCTGCTGTGTGCCAGACACCCAAGGGCTTTCACTCTTCCTCCGGGGTAAGCCACATGGCTTCACCACCTCCTGAGACTGGACCTCTTAGGGCATGGCTACACTTGCAAATATAGAGCGCTTAGAGTTAAACCAGCCTTCGTAGAGCACAGTAGGGAAAGCGCTGCAGTCTGTCCACACTGACAGCTGCAAGCACACTGGCATGTCCACATTTGTGGCACTTGCAGCGGCATTGGGAGCAGCGCATTGTGGGCAGCTATCCCACAGAGCGCCTCTTCCCATTCTGGCGCTGTGGCTTGTGGGAAGGGGGCAGGGAGTGCAGGGCATTCTGGGTCCTGTCCCAACGCCCCGTGATGCATCGGTTCGCATCCCAGTAATCCCTCTGCTTCCATCCACAATTGGTGCAATCTTTCAAAATTTTTTTGTACTGCGCGCACTGTCTTTCCTTTTGGTCTCTGGGAATGGAGCCCGAACTGCTGAGGAATATGCCGACGAGTCTCGCCAGCACATCACGTTTGGCAGTCGAGTTATTCCTTAAGATCCAAAGTGACAGCAAGGATTCCAAGTAACGCATACTATATGAGATTGCTTGTGGCATTCACGGAAATGCTCACAACCATGGAACGGCACTTTTGGGCTCAGGAAACAAACACTAAGTGGTGGGATCACATCATCATGCAAGTCTGGGATGACGAGCAGTGGCTGCAGAACTTTTGCATGAGAAAAGCCACTTTCATGGGATTGTGTGAGGGGCTCGCCCCCACCCTGTGGCACAAGGACATGAGATTGAAAGCTGCCCTGACAGTGGAGAAGCGGGTGACTATTGAAATCTGGAAACTCCAGACAGCTACCAATCGGTCACTAACCAGTTTGGAGTTGGGAAGTCGACCATTGCAATCATATTGAGGCAAGTTTGCAAGGCCATTAATCGCATCCTACTCAGAAGAGCCGTGACTCTGGGTAACATGAATCATAGAATATCAGGGTTGGAAGGGACCTCAGGAGGTCATCTAGTTCAACCCCCTGCTCAAAGCAGGACCAATCTCCAGAAGGATTTTTACCTCAGATCCCTAACTGGCCCCCTCAAGGATTGAACTCACAACCCTGGGTTTAGCAGGCCACTACTCAAACCACTGAGCTATCCCTCCCCCCCTTTGTGGCTGGCTTTGCACAAATGGGTTTCCCTAACTGCAGAGGGGCAATAGATGGGACGCATATTCCAATTCTTGCACCAGCCCACCTAGCCTCCGAGTACGTTAATCAAAAGGGCTATTTCTCTATGGTTCTCCAGGTGCTTCTGGATCACCGTGGGCGTTTCATTGACATTAACTGGCTGGCCCAGAAAGGTGCACGACGCACGCATCTTTTGGAACACTGGCCTGTTTGGGAATCTGCAAGCCGGGACTTTTTTCCCAGACCAGAAGTTCACCGTAGGGGAAGTCGAAATGCCCATTGTGATAGTTGGAGACTCCGCTTACCCTTTAATGCCATGGCTCATGAAACCCTACACAGGGAGCCTTGACAGCAGCAAGGAGCGGTTCAACAACAGACTGAGTTGGTGCAGAATGACTGTGGAGTGTACTTTTGGCCGTTTAAAGAGCCGCTGGCGCTCTCTGTATGGGAAGCTGGACCTGGCCGATAACAGCATCCCCATGGTTATATCTGCGTGCTGTACCCTCCATAACATTTGTGAAGGGAAGGGTGAAAGATTCACTCAGGCATGGAACTCGGAGGTTCAACACCTGGAGGCTGAATTTGAACAGCCAGAGAGCAGGGCTATTAGAGGGGCCCAGCACGGGGCTGCAAGGATTAGGGATGCCTTGAGGGAGCAATTTGAGGCTGAAAGCCATCAGTAATGTTTGGTGCCCTGCATGGGAGTGAAGTTTAGTGGTTCCAATGTGAGTAGTAATCTGTGTTTGCTACATATGATAAACTGACTTGCAGTGCCTGTTGCTTTCATGGACTAAGGTATCTTTTATGTTATGCAATAATAAAAAATGTTTTCAAAGCAAAAAAATCCATTTATTGAAAAGAAAATGCATTTATTGAAAAGAAACACAACTGCTTGGGAAACAGAAAGGGCAAGGGGGTGGGGTAGGGAATGGTACAATCACAGATTTGCGTATGTCCTGTTATCATACTCAGCCTTCCTGTTTGGAGTGCTGTGCAATGAGTGCTGCACTTCAGGCTGGCTATACTGCATGGTGATGGGGGTTGAGTGCAGTGGGTAAGGGTCGTAGTTTTCAGGACTGGGTGGTGAAGCTACAGGTGGCAGCGGGTGGCGATAAGAACCTGGATGTTGGGGAAAATGGGTTGGAGGTGACATGGGGGCACAAGGAAAAGAGTTTTGGGACAAGGGCTGCAGGGGGGTGTGGCGCGATAGTGCTCCGCCTGCATGGCTACGAGCGCCTGGATCGAGTCCATTTGGCACTCCATGATGCTTATCAGCCGCTCCATGCTCTGTGCTTTGGTGCCAGCAATCCACATTCTGCTGGCGGACCCTCCTTTCACTTTCCCACCACTCCTGCACTTTTTGATTTTCATTAAGGTACTGTTGATGACTTCGTGCAGCATGTCCTCTTTGCTTCTATGTGGCCTCTTACTGATTCTTTGCAGCCTCTTGGCCAGTGATAACATGGACGGCTGAGATCTCAAGGTTGCATCTGTAAAGGCAAAATGCAACACTTAACAGAGGCAGCACTGTTATAGATTCATAGATTCATAGATTCTAGGGCTGGAAGGGACCTTGAGAGGTCATCGAGTCCAGTCCCCTGCCCTCATGGCAGGACCAAATACTGTCTAGACCATCCCAGATAGACATTTATCTAACTTACTTTTAAATATCTCCAGAGATGGAGATTCCACAACCTCCCTAGGCAGTTTATTCCAGTGTTTAACCACCCTGACAGTTAGGAACTTTTTCCTAATGTCCAACCTAAACCTCCCTTGGTGCAGTTTAAGCCCATTGCTTCTTGTTCTATCCTTAGAGGCTAAGGTGAACAAGTTTTCTCCCTCCTCCTTATGACACCCTTTTAGATACCTGAAAACTGCTATCATGTCCCTTCTCAGTCTTCTCTTTTCCAAACTAAACAAACTCAGTTCTTTCAGCCTTCCTTCATAGGTCATGTTCTCAAGACCTTTAATCATTCTTGTTGCTCTTCTCTGGACCCTCTCCAGTTTCTCCACATCTTTCTTGAAATGCGGTGCCCAGAACTGGACACAATACTCCAGTTGAGACCTAACCAGCGCAGAGAAGAGCGGAAGAATGACTTCTCGTGTCTTGCTCACAACACTCCTGTTAATGCATCCCAGAATCATGTTTGCTTTTTTTTGCAACAGCATCACACTGTTGACTCATATTTAGCTTGTGGTCCACTATAACCCCTAGATCCCTTTCTGCCATACGCCTTCCTAGACAGTCTCTTCCCATTCTGTATGTGTGAAACTGATTGTTCCTTCCTAAGTGGAGCACTTTGCATTTGTCTTTGTTAAACTTCATCCTGTTTACCTCAGACCATTTCTCCAATTTGTCTAGATCATTTTGAATTATGACCCTATCCTCCAAGCAGTTGCAATCCCTCCCAGTTTGGTATAATCTGCAAACTTAATAAGCGTACTTTCTATGCCAATATCTAAATCGTAGATGAAGATATTGAATAGCGCCAGTCCCAAAACAGACCCCTGTGCAACCCCACTTGTTATACCTTTCCAGCAGTATTGGGAACCATTAGTAACTACTCTCTGAGTACGGTTATCCAGCCAGTTATGCACCCACCTTATAGTAGCCCCATCTAAGTTATATTTGCCTAGTTTATTGATAAGAATATCATGCGAGACCGTATCAAATGCCTTACTAAAGTCTAGGTATACCACATCCACCGCTTCTCCCTTATCCACAAGACTCATTATCCTATCAAAGAAAGCTATCAGATTGGTTTGACATGATTTGTTCTTTACAAATCCATGCTGGCTATTCCCTATCACCTTACCACCTTCCAAGTGTTTGCAGATGATTTCCTTAATTACTTGCTCCATTATCTTCTCTGGCACAGAAGTTAAACTAACTGGTCTGTAATTTCCCGGGTCATTTTTATTTCCCTTTTTATAGATGGGCACTATATTTGCCCTTTTCCAGTCTTCTGGAATCTCTCCCGTCTCCCATGATTTTCCAAAGATAATAGCTAGAGGCTCAGATACCTCCTCTATTAGCTCCTTGAGTATTCTAGGATGCATTTCATCAGGCCCTGGTGACTTGCAGGCATCTAACTTTTCTAAGTGATTTTTAACTTGTTCTTTTTTTATTTTCTCTTCTAAACCTACCCCCTTCCCATTAGCATTCACTGAGGGTACGTCTTCACTACCCGCTGTATCGGCGGGTAGCAATCGATTTATCCGGGATCGATATATCGCGTCTCGTTAAGACGCAATATGTCGATCCCCGAACGCGCTCACCATCGACTCCGGAACTCCACCAGAGCGAGCGGCGGTAGTGCAGTCGACGGGAGAGCCGCAGCTGTCGATCCCGCGCCGTGTGGACCCCAGGTAATTCAATCTTAGATACTTCTACTTCAGCTACGCTATTTGCGTAGCTGAAGTTGCATATCTTAGATCGATCCCACACCCGCCCCCAGTGTAGACCAGCCCTTAGTTAGTCATTCCTTCAGACTTCTTGGTGAAGACTGAAACAAAGAAGTCATTAAGCATCTCTGCCATTTCCAAGTTTCCTGTTACTGTATCTCCCTCCTCACTGAGCAGTGGGCCTACCCTGTCCTTGGTCTTCCTCTTGCTTCTAATGTATTGATAAAAAGTCTTCATTTCCCTTTATTCCCGTAGCCAGTTTGAGCTCATTTTGTGCCTCTGCCTTTTAATCTTGCCCCTGTGTTGTTTGCCTATATTCATCCTTTGTAATCTGTCCTAGTTTCCATTTTTTATATGACTCCTTTTTATTTTTTAGATCATTCAAGATCTCGTGGTTAAGCTCTCCTTGCTCCCCTCCCAGCGGCCAAAGGGCTGTTGCACTCCTTGTGGAGCATCCGTCACACACCACCCAGGTGGCTTAGGAGTGCCGGCGGCCTCCTGTACTGGCTGCTGTGGCTTTGAATGGGTGAGTGAGGGTTGCGGGGGAGCCCAAAACCCTTACCACACTCGTGTAATGGTCTCACTGTTTACGGGTCTCTCAGACCCAGAACGGTTCTTAGCTGCTGGGGGTTGGGATTGATGGGACAGATGCTGCTGGGTGCAGGGCTCTCATCAGATGGTGCTCAGTACCTGTTCTCCTTGCCAGGTTAGCTGGCTGGGTATTGCCCCTGCTCCCGGGAAAGTAGCCCCTTTCCCATTGCTCTGTGATGAGGACACTTCACCCCTAGCTAGAATAAAGCAGTTCCCTGGGCAAGCATTCCTCTGGGGTAAGGTTACCAGATAGCAACTGTGAAAAAACGGGATGGGGATGGGGGGTTATAGGCGCCTATATAAGAAAAAGTCCCCAAAAATGGGACTGTCCCTTTAAAAACAGGACATCTGGTCACCCTACCCTGAGGCTAACTTCCCCTCTGGAGCTGCTGGCATGGGAGGAGGGAGTGGCCCTTGTGTCACAGCAGTCCCCCTCACCCCTCCCTGCTGACAGCAAGCAGAGATCTTCAGAGACATCCTTGTCCCTCCACAGCCTGTTAGCTCTCAGCCTTGTCTGAGTGGCGGGAGTGCTTAACAGCTTCACACCCCACTCTGGCTAGTCAGGGCTGATGAGGGTGTCTTGGCTGATCAAGCTGGTTTAAGATCCTAAACCAAAGAATCGCCTGCCACAGACACTGGGATGCCTTCCCCTTCCACAGATGGGACCTAGGAGGCCACTGACCCAAGGGGGGCCAGGCCAGTTCCTCTTCATCTCTGCTCTCATGCCAGCCCTGGATGCTCCAAAAGCCTCAGTATCTGTGCAGCCACCAGAGCCAGGACAGGCCGCCCTGTGTTTCCCGAGAGGAGTGGGAAGGGCCAAGCTGTTGCTACACCCCCAGTGACAGGGTGAATCTTGGTTACTATAGCAACATGGGTGCGTCTGAGCATGCTAAAGCCAGTGACTCTAATAACCACATCCCTTGCAGTCTCTGGCCAGCTGGACTTCAGATAGGTCTTTGCCTATTGTGGGAGCAGCTAGAGACCCCAAATTCTGTGCCCAGACAGCCCAGTCCAAGGGCATCGACTGTGGACAGCATTGGTTTCTATCTAAAACCATGTACGTCTACTACTGGAACTAAAGAGCCAGGTCTATGAGCTCAGAGGCAGTGATGGACTTACAGACCTGTCTATAGGCTCTAAAGGGGGCAGAGCCACACCATTAGCACTGTTCCGCACATGTCCAGTCCTTCCTGTTAATATTACTCCACCCCACCATGTCAACATCTCCTCCTCTTCCCACCCTCTAGCACCTTGTGGAAGTTCAAACTCCTACATGTTCCCCACTGCATACCTGAGGCTTGGGTGCCTCGCATCCTCCCCTGACCTCCCTCTGCCTGGCTGCCATACTTCTTTCTACCTGGCTTCCCCAGGCATCTACTCACTTCCCAGTTTGAAAATGCTACATCACACACACACATACCATGTGAAGTTCAGGTGCTAATACAATTCACGTGACCATTGTGACAGTACCTGTCGCTTTGTCCCTGCCTCTTCGGGCATTAACTGTTGCTTCACATGTTGGCCTTATCTAGAATATTAACTCTTCTGGGCAAAAGCTCCATTGCTGTAAAACACCCTACCTAATCCTGGCACGGCACCTACCAAATGGTGACTCCCAGTGAACTTGGAGATATTCCAGTCCCCATATAGCCTATGGTCCTGCTCCCTTTCTGCACTGAGTTTGGTATGACCCTGGATGGTGAGACTGGCAACGGCTCTGTATACCATATACACCTCACACCAGCTGAGGACCCCTCATTTCCAGACTTAAGTGCTGTCACCTGCCTTCCAGTGACAGCGCAGTGCACTCCAGACAGCCAGTTCTCCCTCGCAGTCTCTCAGGCTGTGACTCTGCCACCCTGATCTTGGACTCAGTGCGTCTGACCAATGGGCACGGTGCTGGCTGTGTCCCTGTGGGGCAGAACAACACCTTTGTCCTGTTCTGATTCCCACTCTCTGCCTGTGGCACCAGGTGGGATTGATCCTAGATTCCAAGGTCAGGAGGCACCACGGTGATCATCTAGTCCGACTTGTCTAACACAGCCCAGAGTCATTGGATTATGTTAGATTAGATTAAGAGCCTGGGGGTACTTACACTTTATCTTCCTCTTTTGCCCTCTGCAGGGTCTTTGTATGTGTGTGTGACATTAGGAATGTCTTCACTGGGCTCATAGAAATTAGAGTTGGAAAGGTGTTATCTGTTATCTTGTTCAGTGAAGGATTTTCCTCAGTCTATTCAGGGAGATTTTTCCAGTTCACTCTTAAATGATTCAGGAGCGGGGGTTTCACCATTGTACTTTGAGATAAGTCCACATTCTGATAAATGTCCTTGAGACTCAGACTGTTTAGGTATTTAGTCTAAAGTTTGCTTTGTGACTACCTTCAACTCATGGAAATGCAGGAGAATATGGAGAACCCAGCTTTTACTCTGTCCTTTCTTGTGCAGATCTCCATTGACTTGAGAGTCTTGCCTGTTGGGGACCTGAAGATTAGTAACACTACTACTATTTCATTGCTATGAAATGTGTATTAGCACAGTCTCAATCCCTTCCCCAAGGAGCTCAGCCTGCACAAGACAGGATCCAGGGACAGTTCCACAGAGGGGATGGTTCTGGGACACTCTGTGAAGGAGGTGAGTTAGAGGGAGGGATCAGAAGAGGGAGGGCATTTGCCAGATTATCACAGGGAGAGTGTTGCAGGCATAGAGAACAGTGTGACAGGAGGCACAATGCCCAGAGCAGGAGGAGACATGAGCTGGGAGGATTGTAGCTTATTTAATATACCTCTCAAACACCTTGGCTGAAAACAAAGCTGTCTCCAGGAGGTGAGGTGAGAGTAATTTAGATTGGTTGCTCCTTAAGAGGAAAGTACATTGTCTCCATTAGCTCTGTAATTAAGCCCTTTAGGATTAAAGACTGTAAATAACTGGATGTGGCCTTAATTCTGCTGCAGACTGGAGGGGAAGGTTTGCTTAATATCCTCTTACATATAGCAGGGGTGTCCATTTAACATGCCAGCATATCATGGCTGAGATCTCTGAGCCTCCTCATTGGTGCCTGGACACTAGATCAAAAAGAGCCAGTTAAATCCCCAATTGGATGGCTTGTGTCCTATAGACTGTCCTCGAGCCTCTCAGGACATGCAGGAACCAGGTGAGCTAGAAGGGGGCCTCTCCTGGGCTCAAGCTGATTTGCTGTGCTAGAACTGTCTCAGCTGGAGGTCATTCCCCGGGTGTCTTCCAGACAGAGCAGTCATCATTTTGGCCCGTTATTAATTTGCCCATACTCTATAACTTTGCCTGTATTCCAGTATAGTGTCAGGTTAAAAAACGGCATTGTACCCATTACATTAACAAATGTATCAGTTTCCTGTGCTCTGTCCATCCCTGCAGGACAAAGTTGTCCCTGCAGAGGTGTCCCAATCGTTTGTCGTCTAAATCTGTACTTTCTAGATGGAACAAAAGCTCATATTGCTTTAAAATGTTTCTGGGGGAAGACTGCCGAGCCAAATGGCTCAACCTTAACATTGCACATTGCATGACAGTTAACTTTTGATGTTAATATTCATTGATAGTTTTCACCCACTTTCAGTTCTGTAGTGGCTCTTCCATGTAATGATCACTTCTCTCCACTAGATGACTCTGTGCTAGGTATTTTAACACCAAACTTGTAGTATCCAATTTTAGCCACCACCACCAGCCTAGCCATTGCAACCCTGCTTTATGATGACTTACGTTGTTAAGGACACAGAATATCAGCTGATTTGATTTGGGTCCAGATCTCACATGGTGCTTAGCTGTTCTTGTGATGGGGCTGCAGGCCTTCTGGTCCCGCTGCAGGACTTGCGGGGACTTGGGGGCAGGAGATGCTCAGTAGCTGTCAGGACCAGCCCTCGGTTTGTAAACCCTGATTTGCATTGGTACAACCGGCGGTTCTAACCCTCTTCCCTCATGACCTCTCCTTAAAGCCTCAGGGCCTACGCTTGCTCCTACTGTCATCTGTGGGAGCAGGATTGAGCCTGTGCTCAGGGACTTTCTCTCCTTCCTCCATTCCTACTTCTCATTTGCCTTAACTGTAACCTTGGCATCTCCTCCAGTGTTTTCTATGCCTGCAAACTCCCTGTCAACGCTGCTGCAGCATTTCTCGTGCACACCCCTGGCATGCCTCCACCTCTGCTGCCATCCTCCGCACTGGCGTTCTCTCCTCTCACTGGGACTACTGCAGGCTGCAGCCCCGTTCACCACTGCTCTCCAAATGAGGCAGGCACCTGGAGGGCCTCAGCCTATGTCGGGGATTAGGGGTCATAGAAGAATAATGGGGATGTTTGCCATGGGGAGCTGCATCAACAAACACAAGCAAGTGCCAAACCCACTGCTGACAAAACTTCCATTGACTTCTCTGGGAATTCTGCCTGCCTACAGTTTGACCCAGCAGCAGCATCTAGACCAGATGCAAACAAATATGGTTAAGTTTTATGTACAGAATGTACACAGCACCTAAGAGGAGGCACAGAATACATGAGCCCCATGCCAGCGCCTGTGCAAAACAGCCCTATCTACCATGTAAAATGGGAATACAGAAAGATCCAAATCTCATGGAGTAGTGTAGCTGACAGTAAAATTGGATGAATGCTTAGAGTGTGCATGCCCCACAAATTGTGTTCAGTAGCCTGTCTGGTTTGGATCTTGACAAATAGATATTAAAAAGAAAAAGCTATACAAGCCCTTTCAGCTGCTAAAAGGTGCATAACTCATTGGAACCAGGGAAAACACCTTCTGAATAACAGATTTAAGAGACAGCCTGAAGAAACTATCACCTCTATGGCTTGGGGAACTCCAGGAGTGTTTGACACAAATATGGGGATGCATCTATAGATACAATCTAAGCACCACTTGCCCATCTTGTGGTGAGAGAAATGGAGCTGCCATCAGGAGCAGCATGCATGCCCGCAGTATATTCTGTCCAAGTTCTGACTCGTGAACTGTAATACCCTTTTCAGTGCCATATTTTATTAGTTAAGTAAAAATCAATACAAATGTGTTTTTAAAAGCCTACCAAAACTAACGTCAGCTAGAAAGAGGACTCCTGCTATGTGATCACTTGCTTGGCAAAGGACCAAGACTGGGTTTCTGTGCCCAGCATGAATGGACTCTGGGTGCAAGCCCCTGGCAGGAAAAGAACCAGAAGTTGAATGGAAGAAGAATAAAAACCAGCTGAAACTGACTGGCTTCAGGCACTGAGTTTAATTTCAATTTTCCTGAAGTGCTAGAGCAGCCAGTGGCACGTCTCTCCCAGAAGAGGGAGCCTTTGCCTTCTCACACCGCTAGAACCAACCAAAACGGACTATTTGTTTTGGAGATTCAGCCACGTGCACACAGCTCCTGGGAGGTGCTGAGTTGAGTAATGTCAACTCCTGGTAGCTGAGGGCACTTAGCTCCTTGCAAGATTGAGCTTTTAGTAACTGCCAAAAGCAAGTGAAATCTCTAAAGAAGATATTTGTGGTGCTGGTTTTATTACACCAGTCAAGTGCAGCTTGTGTGAGAAAGTGGCTCTTCTCATGGGAATGATTGCTAACTGAGTGCTGAAGCCACCAAAAACCGCAGAGTGCAGGTTCCATTCCACCATGCTGCAGAGCCAAAACACGGACAAAGGCTGGCCCATACCAATACAAAAACCCTTCCTCTGGAGCCATAATCCTTGCACAAGTGTAAACTTCCTTCCTCTTGATGAGCACAGTTCAGGGCTCCACTGCACCTGTGTATATAGATTGTCCTGCTCCCAGCTATGCACACACACACACATATCTGCACATATCAAGAGCTCATTCACATCTGTGTGAGTGGAACTAGGGTCCCACTTCATCCATATGCACTTCTGTGATTTGCAAATACTCCAGAAACAATTTCCTGGTCTGGTGAGACCTTATTCTGTGGCTATGAGACAGCGTTTGTGAGAGCCTTTGTTCCATACCAAAGGGACACTTAACATTGAAATAATACCCTCTTCTCCGGCATAGAAGCTCCTTTAAATATTTTGAGGCATTTTGATTGAGCAAATATTTGTGTTCCAGCAGAGTCAGGTGCACGTTCTTTCTGCCCTTCACTGGGAGGAAGTCCTTGTCACTGCAGAGGTCATAGTGGTGGCTTTTTAATGGGGATCCCAACCCAGAATTACAGCTCCTGGATGTAATGTTTTTAACCTGTCAAGAACTATCTTTTTTGTTTTTTTTTTCCTTTTGCAGTTTATTTTTATTAACAAGATGCAAAATATGCCCAGAAGGAGACTCAGGAAGAAATAAAATGTGCAGTCACTCCACAAAAAAGTGCGTCAGGAGCCTGGCTAGGAGCCCAAGGCCAGTGAGTTGTCAGTCCTAGATGGCAATTGCAGTTGATGGAAATCTGGTGAGAGTCGGAAGCCTTAGTGCCTTAGAGTTAGGACAACTAGGTGACCATCTCTGGCTATTTGTGTCTGAGCAAGGACACTGAGTGCTAAGCCCTCCTCTGCCACTGCCTTGCTCTGTGGCCTTGGGCAGGTTCCTGCACTTCTCTCTGCCTCACTAACTACCCTCCTCCCATGGGTGTTGTGGGGATTAACAGTGAATGTTTGTGAAGCACTATATTATCATTACTTAGGCACATTAAAGTCAACGAAATGTACCTTTCCCTGTCTGCTTGACTAGTACCTGTCACATAGGTGAATAACTGAACCCCCGATAAACTGGAAAGGCTAGTTCACAGAGAACTGTAATCCCAGCTACCTTTTTGCTGCATTTGTTGGCTTAGCCTCTGTTTGTAAACAGTCGCAGGGCCTGTCTCTCAGATTGTTCTCTGGAGCCAAATATTCATTTGATGTTTAACAGGATGTGTGTGTTAATTAATTAATTTATTTTACTCAGGGTAGGAAATTGCTGCCAATGTTCTTTGAAGAGTCATGCACACTGTGTCTCTCCTCGCATAAACACTCAGGCAGCTTTGGTTAACGTGTTTATTTTTTTTAACAATGCATAAATGTTAATCTGGCTGTCTCACAGAGGAAGGGCTATGCCAGCTCCTTTAGACATGACCTTGACATTTTAAAACCAAGTCAGTGTTTATACAGAGGAGATGCAGTTCTGGATCATGGGGATTCAGAGGAAACAAAAACCAAGATCTTCCATTAATGGATCTTTAGAATTTAGGGCTGGTGAAAGGTGCTGGCTGGATAGCCTTGGAGAGTGATGGCCTATTGGCCTCTATATTTATTCATCTGCAGATAGTGCATGGGCAGTGGTAGTGCCAATTTTCCACATGTGCTCCACTGCCTGTTGTATCTTGGCCCTGATCTGGAGGGACCACTTTTGCCGAGTCCTTTGCTGTCTGTTGAAGCTGCCAGCAGAGGCCCACTAGCTGTGGCAGTGGTGTTTGATGTGGGAGTGGACTGATATTATGAAATGCATTTCACAGCACAATGAACAGTAGGTTGTCATGGCCTTTCAGCCACGTTTGAATCACTGTCCCAGAGGAAGAAGACTCCATATTTATAGCTGTTGAAGGATTATTCCATTTAGTGCGTTATATTGGCCTCCTCTGAACACTCCAGTTAAGGTTTAGGAAGGCGTTTCTGTTCAAAACCCATGTTTCAGTTAATAACTTTGGCAAAAATAATCCTTTTTTCTCTGAAACATCTCAAGCTTGATGAAATTCCATTAAGCTAGTTTAGAGTTGGAAGACAGTAAAAACCTATGACTTTTTTCATGTATTATTTAAAAAAAAAAATCTTAAATAACTCAATTGTGGTTTAAAATCCCATAGTGGGTATGAGGAATTGGAAATGAATGCAGTTAATATTTATTCATGTCTGTTTTATACCTGCAAAGCTGTTCATAGCATTTTATAAAACAGATTAAGATGGAGTCTCTGCCCTGAGGAGATAGTAAGCTAAGGCCCTGCTCCTGTAGTGAGCTCTAGGTGGGCAGATCCTGAGCCCCCAGGGATCTCCACTGACTATCCTGGGGCTCAGCACAAACTCAGGAGTCTGCCTGCCCAGAACTCACTGCAGGATTGGGGCTCCAGGGCCCTATCCTGCAAGGCGCAGAAGCTCAGATCCTCAAATGATATGTAGGTGCCTAATTTCCATTGAAATAGGCGTCCGCATATCTTGAAGGGTCTGAGCCAGAATGCCTTCAACAGCTGCCTAAGCCAGCAGGAGCTGAGGTCACTGAGCACCTCCCGGAAAGCATTGATCTTGGCACCAGCTTGTACCATAAGTGAACAACAATATGAGGAAGGGTCAGAGATGGGTTGAGTGAGAGATCTATGGAGCAATATATCTTTAAATGTGGGGTTGAATCCAGACCATAGTGACCCAAACCATATGTTGGTTGCTCAGTGGCCTAAGTGAAATTAGACTATTTCTCCATGGTTAGATGTCCACATTACAAAACTCACCACATCTGGCACTAAGTGGAACCCTTTTTATCAATATCTGTTCTTCAGATGATAGAGTGAGCACACACTGTTAATCATTGACATAACAGCCAATGCATTGGCTTAATCTTGGTACAACAAACAACACGAATCTCAAAATAGCCACTGAACGTTCCATCATGATGGCCGTTTTAAGATGAGTGTTCAGAACGTTTCATGCCAGTATTTCATCACCACTGTACCCTTCAGGATCAGGTCCAGGTCCAGATTTTAGGGCCTTCCACTCCAGAAACACAGACCCTTTCCACTTGACCTACATAGTAGGAGTATCTGCCTCACACTTGCCCAGCCACGGGATGAGACAGCACCAATCTGAGACTATGTCCAGTTGAGGGTAATTTTAACACCCACCCCCACAAACTGCAGTGTTATCAGATGAATCATGATTGATGTTTGCAAGTGTGAGATTGTCTTCATTTTAGATTCATGTGAATGGTGGGCAATGTTTCCTGCTGCTGACTTGATCAACAATTGATACTGACCGTGTTTGTGGATGAGAGGACAGAGGAAGGAGGACTGGAAGCTTGATATCTTTCTAAGTGCAATACTTGAATCCCCACCCTAGAGCAAGGAACTTCCACTTGGGATAAGCACTGCTGTAGTCCAGCTTTACTATGCCTCCTTGGTGTTTTATATAGCTGCTGTTTAAAGTTACCGTATAATAAAAGCATCAATGTACTATGGGATCAATCAGTTAGGGGAGTAGCCAGTGGCGTTTGCAGCTTAGGATGCAGGGAGAGAGTAGCGGTCCCTTCCTTAGCAAGGCTGAAAGCTTGAGAAAGGGTGCCACAAAGGCTACTCCTGCTGACAGTTAATGTAGCCTCTCCTGTATCATAGAATATTAGGGATAGAAGAGACCTCAGGAGGTCATCTAGTCCAATCCCCTGCTCAAAGCAGGACCAACACTGACTAAATCATCCCAGCCAGGGCTTTGTCAAGCCAGGCCTTAAAAACCTCTAAGGATGGAGATTCCACCATCTCCCTAGGTAACCCATTCCAGTGCTTCACCACCCTCCTAGTGAAATAGTGTTTCCTAATATCCAACCTAGACTTCCCCCACTACAACTTGAGACCATTGCTCCTTTTTCTGTAGCTCTGTCATGTACCAGTGTGGGAGCCAGATATGGCTGACTCATACCATGGAAGGGCTAGATTCCTCCCAGGACAAGAAACATGTAATGAGATTGTCAGGGAGACTCTCACAGCTTTACCAGTGCCAGCCATGCTTGTGTTAGGAATCGAGAACAGACTTTCCATCTGCTCCAAATGCCCATAAACGACTATGCCTCTGGCAGGGGTGCCACTTCAGATGGGGGGGGGGGCAACTTTAACCATGATTCCAAGGCTACTTAGGCACTTGTAAACTCTAGTTTTCTGGCAGATAACTTAGCAACTGTATCTAATTCCTATCTAAAAGAAAGAAAATTAAATAAATATTAGACCCACTCAGCTCTAATACTAACATGTTTTGACATCTTGTGGCAAGTCACTTAAGGGACACTGGTTGGATTTAAAACTGTAATGTATATTTTTACTTTTTTACTAACTCTGTCAGGACTCCTGGATTCAATCTCAGCTCTGGGAGGGGAGTGGGGCTCTGTGGGTTACAGTGGGGTTCTATTAAAGAACATCAGAATGGCCATACTGCGTGAAACCAATGGTCCATTTACTCCAGTATCCTGTCTTTCAAAAGTGGCCAATGCCAGGTGCTTCAGAGGGAATGAACAGAACAGGCGATTATCAAATGATCAATCCCCGGTCGGTCACTCCCAGCTTCTGGCAAACATATGCTAGGTACACCATCTCTGCCAATCCTGGCTAATGACCACTGATGGACCTATCCTCCATGAAGTTATTTAGTTCTTATTGGAACCCTGTTATAGTTTTGGCCTTCACAACTTCCCCTGGCAAAGAGTTCCACAGGTTGACTGTGAAGAAATACTTTCTTTTGTTTGTTTTAAATCTGATGCCTATTAATTTCATTCAGTGACCCCTAGTTCTTGTATTATGAGAAGGAGTAAATAACATTTCCTTTCATTTTTTCCACAACAGTCATGATTTTATACACCTCTGTCATATCCCCCTTAGTCATCTCTTTTCCAAGCTGAAAAGTCCCAGTCTTTTTAATCTCTCCTCATATGGAAGCTCTTCCATATCCCTAAGCATTTCTGTTGCCCTTTTCTGAACCTTTACCAAATCCAATATATCTTTTTTGAGATGGGATGACCACATCTGCATGCAGTATTCAATATGTGGGAGTACCAGGGATTTATATAGAGGCAATATAATATTTTCTGTCTTCTTATCCATCCCTTTCCTAATGATTCCCAACATTTTGTTTGCTTTTTTGATTGCCACTGCAGATTGAGCAGATGTTTTCAGAGAACTAGCCACAATGACTCCAAGATCTTTCTTGACGGGTAATAGCTTATTTAGATCCCATCATGTATGTATAGTTGGGATTATGTTTTCCAATGTGCATTACTTTGCATTTATCAACACTGAATTTCATCTGTCATTGTGTTGCCCAGTCACCCAGTTTTGTGAGATCCCTTTGTAACTCTTCACAGTCTGCTGTGGATTTAACTATCGTAAGTAATTTTGCCACCTCACTGTTTACCCCTTTTTCCAAATCATTTATCAATATGTTGACTAGAACTTGTCCCAGAACAGACCCCTAGGGGACACCACTATTTACCCCTCTCTATTCTCACCATTTATTCCTAGCCTTTGTTTCCTATCTTTTAACTGGAGTTTCCTGACAATGCTTTCAAGATCATCTAACAAACCTTAATTTACTTTAATGACAAGCCTTTAAATGAACTCCCTGCCCCAAAGGCTGTGCTGCTCCCAGCTTCCAAACTCATCACATATCACACTCAAGCTGTGTTGCAGGTAAAAGCTCCATCTGGGGCTAGGATGTGCACTGTGAATAGACCTCAGGTATGAAACTTGGGGGGGCTGCCCCCCAAAATGGTGCCCCTGGCCTCAGGTCCCTGGATATGTGCTGCCTGAAGTCCCACATAGGAGCACTGCACAGAGGGTGAATTCAGCAGGCTTGTTGCAGCACAGGGAGCCAAAACTCATTGTGAAGATGGCCATCTCATATGCCAGAATCCAAGCTTCACTTAAGAAATCCAAAGTCTCAAGCCCTTAGAGGTGAGAAAAAAACCAAACTTCTCTTCTACTAAGAGCCCTGTATTCCAGTCCTTGTAAAAAGAGTCCTGCAGTCAGCAGGGCCAGGGGGAGAGCCAGCACCCAGGAGCCAGTGGGCAACCCAGCAACTAAACGGAGACTCACAGCAACCAGAGGTGGAAACATTCCCGAGAGTAGCTGTTAGTCCCCTCCCCATTTCTTTGAGCCCCTTCCAGTGCTTTGTAACACCATGGTATAGGCATATAAAACAGGGGATGCTGATCAGACATGCCTGTTTTCCTTCTCCCATAACATGAGAACTAATGAGCACTCAGTGACATTAAAACAGAACACATTTATAGTGTTATTGTATTTTGTATGAACCATATAATTAATGTGCGGCACTCCATGCTATAGGATATTATTGACTTAAATATCTTTAGTAAGAATCAAAAAAGGATTAGACATTGACATGAAACAGAATGGCATCTGCACCGATACAAGATAGGATTAAAATTACAAGTGCTACCAATCCTCATGCTTCAGGGCATATTCTGATTAACAGCTGGGGAGGGGACAGGAGGAAATACCCCTCCATGATACAATATTGCACAAATATGTAGGTGTGTTTTCTGGGTCTCTTGTTTGTTTGATTTTTTTCCCCCCTTCACGTTTATCATCTGGAATAAGTCTCTAATGGAGACAAGGTACTGAATTAGATGGACTGTTGATTGGTATGTTCTAATATGGTTATTCCTATGATTGCCTCTTTCCAGCTCTCCAGAATCTAGTGAGTTTTTCATGTAAAATTTTTAAACTCATCTGTTTAAAGGTTCTTCTGTTTCCTTGGTTGCTTCCTTTTGTGCTTGGGGATGTGTGTTACCCACACCTGTGAGTCACTTATATTTACCCAGGTCAAGACTGTCAGAAGTGAGTAGTGATTTTGGCTGCCTCACTTTTTGGGTATCCAGCCTGAGACACCTTAAAGGAACCTGATTTTTCTGGTGGGTTCTCAGCATTTTCTGAAAGTCAAGTTTGGCATCTGAAATGACTAGTCAATTCTCAAAATCTGCCCTCTATATATTTAGAATCAGTTTTGTGGCTCAGCTGTCATTCCTGGGGAACTGTGCCTGATTAAGACAGCCCTCCACACTCTTCCCCTGCAAAGACAGAAGTAAACTCACTACTTTTCATGCCTCAATAGAAGCTCTTAGCACTCATTTGTAAGATGGCTCAGTATTTTGTATCTCCTCTGTCTGGATTTATTATAATGGTGCCGAGAGAGCCTACCAAGAGCAGGGCCCCACCGTGTTGAGTGTTGTACACCAGGCTCTGCCCCAAAGAATTTGCTTCCTAAATAGACAGACAAAAGGAAGGAGGAGAAACAGAGGCACAGAAAAGTTTGACATGGTCAAACCAGGAGTCTGTAGCAGAGCATGAATAAAACCTCAAGTCCCTCTCCAGCGACTGATACACTAAAACACGTGTATTTTAAATACTTTCACTGGTTTTTAGATTTTTTTTTAATTTGTTGCTTATCTCTTTCTTTTTCTTGGCTCCCCCTAATTTTCCCCCATTTGTTTCTCTCGCTCCATCTTCAGCCTTCCCAGTTTCTTTATCATTGTTAATGTCAGCTGTTCATCTCTTACACAGCTTGGCACCACCCTGCTTGGCACATTAGTACCTATTGCCCTTTTCGCTTGTTTAATATTACTAGAACGATTGCTGTGTGCAGCTTCCCTGACAGCTAAATATTGTACTTTCCCATTTTCCACTGTGAGTTGAATTCCAGCCAATTTCCTTTCGCTTGTTTTGTAGCCCTGCACTCTGCTTTCCTAAGGTCCAATGCTTTTATGTTCCTGCTCTTCCCACAGATACTCATCAACATTCCAAACCTAACATTAGGGTCTGGGGGTACCTGGGGCCTGAGCTAAAACCCATTAAAATCAATGGAAAGGCTCCCATTGGTTCCAGTGGGCCTTACATAAGGACCTAGATGATTTACATATTTTTGTTTGATCGTATCTAACTCAGTGCCAGTTATTAAACACAGATTAATCCCTGACTTGGCTGACGGTATAGTACTATCTTCATGAACATGTCCTCCTTAGAGTTTCCACTATTGTTTTCCTAGTTGGTGGGCCAAATTCTGCCCTCCCAGCTAGTGTAAATCTGGAGTACTACACTACAGGCAATAGATTGTCTCCAGATTTTATATGGGGGTAACTGAGAACAGGTTATGGCCCAGTATCTGGTAGCTGAAATCCCCCATGACCACTGAACAGCCCTTTTCAAAAGCCTCCTTTATCTCTACAAATATTTTCTAGTCTCTACAACATAATTCTGTCCAGGCACCATCCAAGCTTCCCCTTTATTGCAGTGTTATCCTTTACCTCAATGCAAGTAGACTCTGCTGTGTCAGCCAGAACACTCATATTTCTTTCTGTTGACACAATGCTCTCTTATCCATATTGCTTCCCCTCCTCCTGCTTCATTTTGCCTAGATTCCTTCTGAAAATTCTATACCCATAATTTAGTCTCCCACTCGGTACTTGGTTTAATTAAGTCTGTCACTCAATTTATACAGCACTTCTCTCTTAATGCAAGCTTCAAAATCAGGAATCTGGTATCTGCTCCCATAGCCTGGGCAGCGTAGAACACATGTTCAGCTTTCCATTCCACATTTGCTGTCTCCTTTTGTTGTCTCCACGCCTCACTTTTTCTTATAGCATTTTTGGATAGCAAACATCCTCCTTTGTACCCCTCCTCTCGCTATTGTTCCTCACCTAGTTTTGTGGGATCAGCACAGCGCTCAGTCACTGAGTCCCTATTAACTCGATGAGCTTGATCCAAAGCCCATTGAAATCTATGGAAAAGTTCCCATTGACTTCACTGCGGGCCTTGGATCAGGCCCGGTGACTATCTTATAATTAAAAGAAAATTACATTTCCCCTCCCTTGTTTAAAGACAAGATCAGTTGCTTCTGATCCCTGGAGTCTGGTATCTCTTCTTTCCCCTCCAAACTGCACTTGCTCATTACAGAAGGTTTTCTGGTTTCTAGTATGTCCTTCACTGTCAATGGTTGTCCCTTTCTTTATGGAACGGTTGCTATGTATAGGGTTTTTAATCTCTGGATATTGCCTGGGAAGTGAAGCTCAGCCTAGTTGCTGGTGCATGTGTCCTTGTGTTGGTCTTAGCAAGTTTGGCAGGCACTTAGCTGACCAGGAGGTGAAAGATGCAGGTTAGCATTCTCTTCGCACTCTCATTGTTACTCTCATCCTTTCCTTCCAGTTCCAAACTCTTCCTTTCGATAGCGAGGGTCAGAGACAGGGTTTAAAATGGACTCTGAATATAGTGCTAGATCATGAGCTGACAATGGATTTTCAACAAAATCTAGATTGGCAGTTCTCTGGGGCAAGGACTGTCTGTAGTCCACGAAAGCTTATGCTCTAATAAATTTGTTAGTCTCTAAGGTGCCACAAGTACTCCTGTTCTTCTTTCTGTGTTTGTTGTTACAGTGCCTAAGACAAAGGGATGCTAATATCTCTCTGGGGTCCTCACATGCTACGGCAATAGAAATAATGACATTCTTTAGAACAACACCATTTTCTAACCTGAAGGGAGAGCTTTCTGGCTTTTTAAAAAAACGTTTTCATTCTTTATATTTTATTCCATCTCTCCGCCCCCTTCCCCCCCCCTTTTTTTTTGCTCTATACCTCTTGTTCTTTTTCCTCCCTTGGCTATCCTTTCCTCTCTCCCTCTTCTGTCTGTATCCTCCTTCCCCAGGTTCCCATCTCACTTGCCCTCTCTTCCTTGCTTGCTCTATCTCTGAACCCAGGTCAGATCCACCTCTGTTTATTTATTTTGGCTGCATCTGTGACCCAGTACAACCTGGCCCACTTTACGTTCATAAGGTACTAAGAATTAGGAGTCTTTCCACATCTCTGTCTCTTTCCCATCTCTCTACCTTTCCTTCACAGTAAGGAAAAAAGCAAGCAGCCTTACCTTGATGTTGGACCCCTCCATCCCTGCATGCTGCTAACTGTGGTGTTGCCCTTCTCTCCCCAGATCCCACCTGCATTGTTTGGATCTCTTTTGTACATTGTTGGGCTCCCACGCTCAGATTTGCTAGCTTAATACATGGTTTGGGGTATGTTCTTCCCGCTGCTGTATCCATTTGTGGTGGTTTGTACCCCTTTTTCCTAAATCCTCTTTCTTCTTCCTGCAGGACCCCAGGACCAACACACAAGCCCAAATTCTCTCCTCCTGACCATTCATGCAATACAAAGTGGTATGACTGGGCCCTAAGTGTCCACCCTAAAATTTACTTGATATACAGGAGCTACAAAGTGGCATAATCGTCTCCTCTGCTGACTGCCTCCAAATGCTGTGATGCGGGGACAGGCTCGAGTGTGCCTGTACTACACCAATTCACAACTGGCATTACGTCCCATCTAAATTAATACAAGAGACCAGAGCTAGCTGACATAAGTTAAAACAGCCCCTGAGCTGCTCCAACTTACGTCAAGTTCTAGGTTCAGCATAATTGCACTATGGGAATCAAGTGCTTCTTGCTGGCCCACCTCTTCTGCACTGAGTGTATCTGATGGAATTTGGGCCACAGAAACCTGTTACTAGGTATGCATCTGCTGGATCCATAGATGCTGGGACTAGGGGTGCTCCTGCAACCCCTGGCTTGAAGTAGTTTCCATCATATACAGGGTCTACCAGAGGTGGATGAATGGGGCCATAACAGCAGCTTCCATTCAGCACTAAAGGGCCTGCTACTAGGCAGTCTCAATGAGGGGCACTGGCTGGTAAGATAATTTGTGGGTCTTTAAATGATTCTGTTTTGTCAGCAGGTTTCCAGCACAGTCAGTGTGGGCACAATAGGAGGTGTGGCATGCTGTGGTTTCCTACTCACCTTTCCATTGTGTTGGTTTTTTGTAATGTTATTGTTGTATTGTCCTATTTCCGCTGTCTGTTTTCCATATTTGCCCTTGCTCTATTTCTATCATTTATGTGGCCTACGCTTCTGTCATAACTATAAAGGGAAGGGTAACAGCCCTCCTGTGTACAGTACTATAAAATCCCTCCTGGCCAGAGACTCCAAAATCCTTTTACCTGTAAAGGGTTAAGAAGCTCAGGTAACCTGGCTGACATCTGACCCAATGGACCAATAAGGAGACAAGATACTTTCAAATCTTGGTGGGGGGAAGGCTTTTGTTTGTGCTCTTTGTTTTGGGGGGTTGTTCGCTCTTGGGTCTGAGAGAGACCAGACATCAATCCAGGCTCTCCAAAATCTTTCTAAACAAGTTTCTCATATTTCCAACTTGTAAGTAAACAGCCAGGCAAGGTGTGTTCATTTTTATCTTTGTTTTCTCAACTTGTAAACATACCTTTTTGCTAGAGTGTTTATCTCTGTTTGCTGTAACTTTGAACCTAAGGCTAGAGGGGATTCCTCTGGGCTCTTTAAGTTTGATTACCCTGTAAAGTTATTTTCCATCCTGATTTTACAGAGATGATTTTTACCTTTTTCTTTAATTAAAGGCCTTCTTTTTAAGAACCTGATTGATTTTTCCTTGTTTTTAAGATCCAAGGGGGTTGGATCTTGACCCACCAGGAGTTGGTGGGAGAAAGGAGGGGGATGGTTAATTTCTCCTTGTTTTAAGATCCAAGGGATTTGGATCTGTATTCACCAGGGAATTGGTGAAGAGTCTCTCAAGGCTACCCAGGGAAGGGAATTAGCATTTGGGAGTAGTGGCAGCAGACCAGATCTAAGCTGGTAGTTAAGCTCAGAAGTTTTCATGCAGGCCCCCACATTTGTACCCTAAAGTTCAAAGTGGGGAAGCAGCCTTGACATGGTGGCAGAGGTGGGATCATTTTAAACCAAAAGCCAGTAAGATTTTTTTTTCTCCTCTCTAGCTGCTTAGAAAGCAGAGCTGAAGGTAGATGCATATCTTATCTCTCCTTGCCTAAAGGCAGAGGTGTTAAGTTTTTTTAACAAGGGTCTTTGTTAAGAGAAGGAGTCAACTAGTGAGCAAACAGCTGGCAAAAAGAATTTACAGGCTGAATTGTTTTTTTTTTCTTTCTATCTCTCGGGGATAGCTAGTTAGAAAGTCTCTGTTGCCTGAGCTCAGTGCATCCCAGTTTCAGTCAACTGCAGAGGGGTGTGGCCCAGTACAAGAAAACAGAAAAATGACTACCAAAGAAGTAGCTAACAAACTAGAACTGGTCAGACTAGAAGCAGAAAAAAATTAAAAAAAACATCAGAGACTGCTTCAATTAAAAAAACCCGAGAAAGAAGCTGCTATGGAGCAGAGAGAAAGAGAAGAGAAGGCACATGAAAGAGAAGAAAAAGCCAAAAAGGAAGCCCACAAGAGAGCTATGGAGCTGAGAGAAAAAGAGATGAAGCATGAACTGGAATTAGCACGGGCTAGGCTGGATATACCAGCCAATCCTAGCAACCCCTCTCCAGGTACCACTTCCCATCCCAGAAAATTCCCCACCTACAAGGCAGGCGATGATACTGAGGCCTTCTTAGAAAATTTTGAAAGGGCCTGCCTTGGGTACAGCATCACTACAGACCAGTACATGGTAGAGCTGAGGCCGCAGCTCAGTGGACCCTTAGCAGAGGTGACGGCTGAAATGCCTAAGGAACATATGAACAGTTATGAACCTTTTAAAAACAAGGCCAGAATCAGAATGGGGCTAACACCCGAGCATGCCCGTCGGTGGTTCAGAGCCCTAAGGTGGAAACCCGATGTGTCATTTACCCGACATGCCTACCACATTGGGAAAAATTGGGATGCCTGGATATCAGGAGCAAATGTTAAATCTACAGAAGAGTTGCCCTTCCTAATGCAAATGGAGCAGTTTTTAGAGGGTGTTCCTGAGGAAATAGAAAGGTACATCCTAGATGGGAAGCCCAAAACTGTAACCGAGGCGGGGGAGATTGGAGCCAAATGGGTGGAGGTGGCAGAAAAGAAAAAAAACTAGTAGCAGTTGGAGCGAATATCAGAAGGGGCAACCCGAAACAAAACCTTACCACCGGGGACAACCCAAGGCCCCACCTACATCCAAAGGGAAACCCCAAACGCCTTCTCACCCCACCACACCAGTCTCCACCAACCAACATCGCCCCGGTGATACCTTAGCTGGGCGATGTTTTAAATGTAATGAACTGGGACATATAAAGGCTTATTGCCCCAAGAACCCCAACCAATTATAGTTCATTACACCACAATCACACCAAAGATCCCCAGACCCATATGCCTCTCTCATACCCTCGGAGCGAAGGGAAACCTTGAGAGTGGGTGGAAAGAAGGTTATCGCTTGGAGGGACACTGGGGCACAAGTGTCGACTATCCACCAATCCCTAGTGGACCCCAAACTCTTCAATCCGGAGGCTCCAGTGACAATTCAATCCTTCATGTCACAGTCTGTAACCTTGCCTACAGCCAAGTTGCATGTCCAGTACAAGGGCTGGTCAGGAATGTGGACTTTTGCAGTCTATGACAATTATCCCATCCCCATGCTGCTGGGGGAAGACTTGGCCAACCATGTGAAGCTAGCCAAGAAGGTGGGAATAGTCACCCGCAGCCAGGCTAAGCAAGGTTTCACCCCCATCCCTGTTCCTGAGCCGTCCACCAGGGCCCCGTCTGTGTTACCAGAGACCCAGACAAAGGTGGTGGAATCGGATCCCCTGCTAACAACTGCAACAGCCGTAGTGGATCCAATCCCAGAGACCCAGCCAAAGCCAGTCCCAGAACCGGAACTGGCAACACAACCAGAGCCAGAACCGGCAACACAACCAGCGCCAGAACCATTGCCAGCACTGAGTACAGCGTTTGTAAACCCGTCTACAACTCCAATGCCAGGGGGCATCAGCAAGCCTGAACTGGCAGAAGCAGCAGATAACCCTACCCAAGAGGCTCAGCCAGAGCCAGAAATACAACATAGTGCACCAGCGGACAGCGGTTCACAGTCAATGGAAACAGCCCCAGCACCTGCATCGCTTCCAGAGGGACCAAGCCCAAGTCCACAGTCCAAGAAGGAACTGATGTCTCCAGGATCAAGGGAACAGTTCCAGGTCGAGCAGGAAGCAGCTGACAGCCTTCAAAAAGCTTGGGCGGCGGCACGGAGCACCCCACCGCCTCTCAGCTCTTCTAACCGATCCCGGTTTGTTGTAGAACAAGGACTTTTATACAAGGAGACTCTTTCTGGTGGGCACCAGGAAGACTGGCATCCTCAAAGACAGTTGGTAGTTCCCACTAAGTATCGGGTAAAGCTCTTGAGCTTAGCCCATGATCATCCCAGTGGCCATTCTCGGGTGAACAGAACCAAAGACCGGTTGGGGGAGTCCTTCCACTGGGAGGGAATGGGCAAGGACGTTGCTAATTATGTCCGGTCTTGTGAGGTGTGCCAACGAGTGGGAAAGCCCCAAGACCAGGTCAAAGCCCCTCTCCAGCCACTACCCATAATTGAGGTCCCATTTCAGCGAGTAGCTGTGGATATTCTGGGTCCTTTCCCAAAGAAGACACCCAGAGGAAAGCAGTATATACTGACTTTCATGAATTTTGCTACCCGATGGCCGGAAGCAGTACCCTTAAGCAACACCAGGACTAAAAGTGTGTGCCAGGCATTAGCAGACATTTTCACCAGGGTAGGTTGGCCCTCTGACATCCTTACAGATTCACAAACTAATTTCCAGGCAGGGACCATGAAAAACCTGTGGGAAGCTCATGGGGTGAATCACTTGGTTGCCACCCCTTACCACCATCAAACCAATGGCCTGGTGGAGAGGTTTAATGAAACTTTGCGGGCCATGATATGTAAATTCGTAAATGAACACTCCAGTTGCTTTTTGCCTACAGGAATGTACCACATCCCAGTTTAGGGTTTTCACCATTTGAACTTGTGTATGGCCGCGAGGTTAAGGGGCCATTACAGTTGGTGAAGCAGCAATGGGAGGGGTTTACGCCTTCTCCAGGAACTAACATTCTAGACTTTGTAAGCAACCTACAAAGCACCCTCCGACACTCTTTAGCTCTTGCTAAAGAAAACCTAAAGGATGCTCAGAAAGAGCAAAAGGCCTGGTATGATAAACATTCCAGAGAACGGTCCTTCAAAGTAGGAGACCAAGTCATGGTCTTAATGGCGCTCCAGGCCCATAAAATGAATGCGTCGTGGGAAGGACCATTCACGGTCCAGGAGCTCCTAGGAGCTGTTAACTATCTAATAGCATCCCCCACCTCCACCATAAAGCCTAAGGTATACCATGTTAATTCTCTTAAACCCTTTTATTCCAGGGAATTAAAGGTTTCCCAGTTTACAGCCCAGGAAACAGATAACGCGGAGTGGCCTGAAGGTGTCTACTACAAAGAAAAAAGTAATGGTGGCGTGAAAGAGGTGAACCTCTCCGCGACCCTTGGACGTCTGCAGCGGCAGCAGATCAAGGAGCTGTGCACTAGCTTTGCGACAATGTTCTCGGCCACTCCAGGACAGACCGAACGGGCATACCACTCCATTGACACAGGTAATGCTCACCCAATTAGAACCCCACCCTACTGGGAGTCACCTCATCCCCAAACTGCTATAAACAGGGAGATCCAAAACATGCTACAGATGGGTATAATATGCCCCTTTAAGAGTGCATGGGCATCTCCAGTGGTTCTAGTTCCCAAACCAAATGGGAAATACGCTTTAGCGTGGACTACCGTAAGCTAAATGCTGTAACTCATCGTGACAACTATCCAATGCCATGCACAGATGAGCTATTGGAGAAATTGGGACATGCCCAATTCATCTCTACCTTAGACTTAACCAAGGGGTACTGGCAAGTACCACTAAATAAACCCGCCAAGGAAAGGTCAGCCTTCGTCACCCAGGCAGGGGTGTATGAATTTAATGTACTCCCTTTCGGGCTGCGAAATGCACCCGCCACCTTCCAAAGACTTGTAGATGGTCTCCTAGCGGGACTGGGAGAATCTGCAGTTGCCTACCTCAATGATGTGGCCATTTTTTCTGATTCATGGGCAGAACACCTGGAGCACCTGGGAAAAGTCTTTGAGAGCATCAGGCAGGCAGGTCTAACTGTTAAGGCTAAAAAGTGTCAAATAGGCCAAAACAGAGTGACTTACCTGGGGCACCAGGTGGGTCAAGGAACTATAAATCCCATACAGGCCAAAGTGGATGCTATCCAAAAGTGGCCGGTTCCAAAGTCAAAGAAACAGGTCCAATCCTTCTTAGGCTTGGCCGAATATTATAGGCAATTTGTACCACACTACAGCCAAATCGCCGCCCCGCTGACAGACCTAACCAGAAAGAAACAGCCAAATGCAGTTCAGTGGACTGATGAGTGCCAAAAGGCCTTTAACCAGCTTAAGGCGACACTCATGTCTGACCCTGTGCTAAGGGCCCCAAACTTTGACAACCCGTTCCTAGTAACCACAGATGCGTCCGAGCGGGGCGTGGAAGCAGTTTTAATGCAGGAAGGACCGAATCAATAATTCCATAATGTTATGTTTCTCAGCAAGAAACTGTCTGAGAGGGAAAGCCACTGGTCAATCAGCAAAAAGGAATGCTACGCCATTGTGTACGCGCTGGAAAAGCTACGCCCATACGTTTGGGGACGGCGTTTCCAACTACAAACAGACCATGCTGCGCTACAGTGGCTTCATACTGCCAAGGGGAATAACAAAAAACTTCTTCGGTGAAGTTTAGCTCTCCAAGATTTTGATTTTGAAATACAACACATTTCAGGAGCTTCTAACAAAGTGGCTGATGCATTCTCCCGGGAAAGTTTCCCAGAATCAACTGGTTAAACATTGTTCTTGGAATGTGGAACATATTGTTAGTTTTTATATAATCAGTAGTATGTCTAAAGGTGCATGTGTCTTATTAACTCTGTTTTCTCCTAGAGCTCCAGGAAGAAATCACAGCCAGTGTGGAACCGGCTGTCCAACACTATCTGTGATTTGGGGGGCATCTCATAACTATAAAAGGAAGGGTAACAGCCCTCCTGTGTACAGTACTATAAAATCCCTCCTGGCCAGAGACTCCAAAATCCTTTTACCTATAAAGGGTTAAGAAGCTCAGGTAACCTGGCTGACATCTGACCCAAAGGACCAATAAGGAGACAAGATACTTTCAAATCTTGGTGGGGGGAAGGCTTTTGTTTGTGCTCTTTGTTTTGGGGGGTTGTTCGCTCTTGGGACTGAGAGGGACCAGACATCAATCCAGACTCTCCAAAATCTTTCTAAACATGTCTCTCATATTTCCAACTTGTAAGTAAACAGCCAGGCAAGGCGTGTTAGTTTTTAATCTTTGTTTTCTCAACTTGTAAATGTACCTTTTTGCTAGAGTGTTTATCTCTGTTTGCTGTAACTTTGAACCTAAGGCTAGAGGGGATTCCTCTGGGCTCTTTAAGTTTGATTACCCTGTAAAGTTATTTTCCATCCTGATTTTATAGAGATGATTTTTACCTTTTTCTTTAATTAAAAGCCTTCTTTTTAAGAACCTGATTGATTTTTCCTTGTTTTTAAGATCCAAGGGGGTTGGATCTTGACCCACCAGGAGTTGGTGGGAGAAAGGAGGGGGATGGTTAATTTCTCCTTGTTTTAAGATCCAAGGGGTTTGGATCTGTATTCACCAGGGAATTGGTGAAGAGTCTCTCAAGGCTACCCAGGGAAGGGAATTAGCATTTGGGAGTGGTGGCAGCGGACCAGATCTAAGCTGGTAGTTAAGCTTGGAAGTTTTCATGCAGGTCCTGACATTTGTACCCTAAAGTTCAAAGTGCGGAAGCAGCCTTGACAGCTTTGAAGGCTCAGACAGGCTGTATAAGCCCTATACAGACAGACAGACAGACAACTGTTCACTGCTGCTATCCGTTCCTGTTACTTTGCTGAATGATAGAAGAGGTCTTCTTTGCTGGTCCTTTCACATACAATAATAATACCTAGCATTTCTATAGTGCTTTCAATCTTCAAATCAGTTTAATACTAATGCTCGATACTGTTGGGTGAGTTGGTCTCCCTGTGTCTGTAACATGCTCCTTTTCCTGGCTCTTTGGAGAGGCCAAAGAACATCTGCCCTCTTCAGCTAGGCCTGCCACTGCCCCAAAACACAATTTCCAAACTAGACTTGGTTTGTCATAAATCAAAGAATTTTTTATTGGCAATCACTCAGAGAGAGAATCCTTTAACAGGAGAGGTGAAAATAAACTTGCCTATAAAGTTGCTATGGAAAGCATCTCCTGAATGGCACAAACTGCAGAGACAGAATGGAGTCTGGTTTACTTTCCTGGAGAGTGCAAGGCTGGTCCTTTGGTGGGTACCTTAGTGGGACCAAGCCCCACCTACCAGTGAGTGTGTGTGTGAGTGAGAGTGAGTGAGTGAATGTGCAGGGTAAGGCTCGTAACCAACAAGACAAAGCACCCTCTAGCGAATGTTTTTTTCCTCTTTCCAGTGTGTGTCTATGAATACTGGGCTAGCTGCTCAGGATGTATTTTCCAGTTCACATCAGCACTCCCAGTTTCTCTTATCAGAGTGTAGTTCCTTCTCCTTGGTGCCTGCAGCTAGCAATGTCAAGGTGCAGTTCCCCTTTTTAGGTGCATATTCTCCACCTCACAGGGCATGCAGGGGTTATCCTCACTTCATAGGAGATCTGTCAGACTGCAGGTACCACCCTCTATGTGCATGCAGGAGTTAGGCAGCAGTAGTTTTCTCCCTCTTAACTCCCCCTTCCTCTCCCCACACCATTGGCTCATGGAGAGGGGAAGGGAGAGACTGCAGTTTTCCTCCTCCCCATCTGCGTATGGTGGGGTCAGGCTGCACTAGTTCCCCTTCTCTTGGTGCACGCAAGGGTTAATCTCCTGTAGCCGTATTTATCCGCGCGGGGCTCTCAGCCCGCCCTATTGCACGTTCCCCGCGCAAGGATCTCAGGCTGCAGCCCTCCCCTTTTCGATGCATGCAGGAAGTTTATCCGGCTGCACTTCTACCGGCCCCTGTGCCTAGGAGCAACAAGGGGTCAGACCCGGCCCCGGCCAGCCTGCGGGGTGCTTTCGGGCTAATTTCCTCCTCACTACCACTCCCTCCTTTATGTCCTCCCGCCCCCCAGTAGCCGCCCTATCCACACTCATAGGACTCTTGCTGAGCTGGGGGTGCTCTGGCTGTGAGTCGGGGGTGCACGCGAGGGGCTCCCGCGCCCCGCTTACTTCGCTGCGTCTCCTCCTGCTCTATGCTGGGTGTGTGTGTGTGTCAGGCTATAGCCTCTTTCCCCGCGCAGACAGGCAAGGGGGTGGCTCTCCAGCTGCAGCCTACACGGGGCTCAGCGGCTCGCGTGCGCCCCCGGGGCCCAGCACCGCCCCGCTTGCCCCGAGCGCCAGGGCGCGGCCCCACCCCGGGGCCGGGCGGAGGCAGGGGGCGGGCGGGGGGTGTCTCCCAGTAAGATCTCGCGGTGCTGGCGGGGCTCAGCCTCCTTCTCCTCCCTGGCGAGCGGTGACTGTGCAGGGCGGCGCGGGGAGCCAAGCAGCCGCCGGAGGAGGCTGCCCCGAGGACAGCGCGATCCGCCCGCGCCGGTCGGCCGGCAGCAGCCCGCGCCTCTCCCAGTCCCATGCCCGAGTGGCGCTGAGCCCAGCCCAGCATGGCCACCACCGCCCTGTGCACCCGCTTCACCGACGACTACCAGCTCTACGAGGAGCTCGGCAAGTACGGAGCGCGCCCGGCCCTACGTCCCGGGGACCTCTGCCTGCGTCCCTTCCCGCCCGGGAGCCCCCGCCCGCCTGCCTCTTCCCCAGCCCTGCCCCGGAGCCGCTGCGGCACCCTGGCTGTCCCGCTCCACCTTCTTGTGCCGGACTGGGTGCCCCTGAGCTCCCGGGTCCTCCCGCTGCCCTGGTCCTGGGACCGGCAGTTGGCGTCTGCTACACCCGGGGATCATGCCCCCGCCGCCCCTATAGTGGGGCCGGGAGGGTCTGCTGCACCCTAGGACCTCCCGCGTCCCCTTCGTCACCGTTCTGCACGGGGAGTGGGGGCTGCTGCCCCCCGGGGTTACTCCCATCCCATCCCCAGGTGTAGCTTTAGGCCAGGGTTTCCCCATCCCTGCACCATGTGAGGCTGTGTACCGCAGGACTTACTCCCTAGCTCTGCACTTGGACTGCTTGGGGCTGCTGCACCCTGCTCCCCCAAACCATCCTGGTGATAGCTATAACCCGGGACACTCACTCCAGTTGTCCCTGCTATAGCTCTGGCTTCCTCCTGAGATAGTCCCCCAGCCCTCCAGAAGGACTAGGTTCTGCGGCTGTATAGGGGATCTCTCCTCCACAGTTTTGGGATCAGGCACTGCTGCACCCAACTCCCCTGCCCCCAAACACACACCTAAACCTGCAGTGGGATCTTGGGACATGGAGGTGATGCAGCAGTATACAGGATGGGATCATTGGGTGTTGATGCATCCCTGAATACTGCTGCATCTTTCCCCCTCCTTCCCTGCACCAATTTCTGGGCACTGCTGCATCTATTTGCCCCTTCCCCACACGGATTCCTAGGCTGCTGCTGCAGCTTGTGTCTCAACACCCAGCCCTGGCCCAAGGAATGGTGCTTGCAGTGTTTCTCGTTGGTTTATGTGGAGAGGTTGGGGGTGGGAGCAGAAGCTGAGGAGGGGTCAGGACTCTGGAGTGTAGGGAGGGGCCCAGTTGCCTAGGGCCAGACCCTCTCTGATGGGTTAAGTTTTCTGTGGGTCTGCTGTAGTGTTCTGGTTTGTTTCTAGTTCCAGTGTACAGACTTCTCTGGGGACTGGTGGGACCTAGTTCCCCACTCAGAGGCTTGGATACTTCCCTGTCAACTTCCCCTTATTCACCCTTCTGACCTTCCTGAGTTTTTCTTCCATCAAGCCTGTTCTCTTGTCTCTCTCTATCCACCATTTTTTCTGTAGGGACCACTTTCCAGGTTTTCCCTCTTCCCCACAACCTCTTAGGGCCTGGGCTGTCTTTCCTTACACCTTTTTTTCTTACGCCATCTCCCTTTTCTTCTAAGAATCCTTCCCCTTTCTGTTCTGCCACTCAGTGCACTTCTCCCTATAGCCTGTTGCAGCAATAATAATTCATATTTATAAAATGTTAACTTACAAACAACTATTAGCCTGCCAGCCCCCCTGGGAAGAGGTATTTATCCCTAGTTCACAGATAAAGAAATGAGTGTAGCAGAGTTAGTGTCTCGTCCAAAGTGCTGCAGTGATTCAGTGGCCCAGCTGGGACAAGAACCTAGGAGAACTAATTCCTAGTTGTCTTCTCCAGCCACTAGACCATTACGGAAGTGTTTCCAACCTTCTAGGCTACTCTTTCATTCTTCAGCCCCTGTATGTTATGTCTCTGCACTCTTCTCTTCTCCCCTCCCCTCCATGGTGTACTGTTTGTGCTTTCCTGCTTAAGGCCCCTAGGAGGCCTCAGCCAAGCACTTGGGTATACACTTTTCCTCTGGCGTTATTTGCTGACTTGACATGTCTAAGTTGGGGGTGGAAATCGTTCCTGTTGCATTATTATTTTCATTTTCACAGCCCCCCCCCCCCCCTTTCTTCTAGGGGAGCCTTTTCTGTGGTGCGCCGATGTGTGAAGAAAAATTCATCCCAGGAATATGCTGCAAAAATCATCAACACCAAAAAGCTGTCAGCCCGAGGTTAGTATCCAGATATGTCCTTCATCCCATTGCCTTTCTCTGTGAACAGGAGAACATGATTGGAATTTTAGTTGCAGCAAGTTTATGGGCTTTGTAGGTGGTTGTCTTGTAGTATGAAGTAATAAGTAGTGATGCAAATGGTAGCCTGAAGGAGTGTTGCAAGGATCCCAACTTCTGGGAGCACTTCCTGTCATCTTTTCTCTTTTTTAGGACCTACTATGTCCTCAATGTGCCAGCATTGCTAGATGTCTGCTGTGCTTTTGGGTATAGTCTTGCTGGATAAAGGATCTTTCTAGTTTCAGGATGTCGTCATAGGTGGTGTATTCCTCTTGTAGCTAATCCTATGTCTAATATGCTCATATTTGAACTGGATGGAAGAGGTCTCTATAGCTTCTGAAAGAAGCAAATTAAATTTCTGTTGTTCTCTGCTGCCGCCTAACTCCCAAAGTCTCTCTTCAAAACCTGTACACGTCAGCTGAGCTCAGAATAGTGGGACAGGAAGGAACAGAGAATCTGTCATCCCGAATTTATTTGCTGAACTTTTCTTGTGATTTGCCCTGGTTTATTTCACAAGGCAGGCTCTATATGCATGAAGTGTGAAGTGGCTTCCACTGTGGAGGGATATGGGCAGGAGCTGAAATCGATGGGGGGAAAAAAAACTGAATTGGATTGCAGCAGGAGGAACTATAAAGAGAGATGTAACTGGCTGAGATCTGAGGGAATGAATGTGGAAGAGGAGGCTAAGAGAAGACTTACTGCACTTAGGCCATTCACTTTTGACAGAAGTGACAAATACTATGATCCTGATGAGCTAGATGATCAGCCAGAGGCTGAGAACCAGGTAGTATATTGACTAGCAGCCGGAAGGGTGACACCGGAGAGGCAGAAGTTGGTGGCAGATGATTTTGATGAGCACTTTGGTAGCGATGAACATAGCTCAGGCTGTCTGACTCCTAAAAAAGAGAAAAGGACAGTATACTATCTTCCTAGTGCCAGGGAGTCAAATGTGATGACAAGAGCAAAGCATAGCCTGCAGTGTAGCAGTGAATGTTCACCTAGTGTAGTTCATGTGAAAGCTAATGACAGGCACAAAGGGAGAATCAGTGGATCAAGAATGACTTTAGAACCCTGGGAAGAATGCTGCAGACTGAGGTCAACATAGGTGATGTTTTGTCTTTCTAGTAACTAGTGTGAGTAAAGTCAAGAGTGATGCTGGAGACCAACCGATGGATCTGTGGATGGTTTAGAAGGGGAAGGCTGTTGATGTACAGGACGGATGCCAATGCTCTGTGAAATCTCCACTGAAGCACAAGGGGTCCCAGTTCTGTGGGTTCAAAACTGGCAGGGCTAGTTACACAGGCTTTAAACTGGGTAATTGGGAGCATTTGCTTAATGCAATGGGTAATTGGGAGTATTTGCTTAATGAAAGGAGAATATGATGTAGTGGACACAACTGAAACCTGATAATGCTGACGGGATGGTTCTCTGCATTATCGGGTACAATCCTCTTTGTATGAGAGATGGGGTAATACTCTAAATTAACAAAACAACAAGAATCAATTTTCCCCATTAATGGAGTGGTAGCGAAATAATCTGGTAAGGTTTCAAGAAATGGCTATGTAGGGCTAGAGGAAAATGAGAACAAAAAATTCCTAAACCAGTTACCGTGGAGTCCAAAATCTCTAGATAATGTGGTCATGTAGGATTTTAAGTACTCAGACAGCTGTTGAGTTACAAATACAAAAAGCGTTGAACATCATCACTTCTCAGATTAATTAAAGGACAAATATTTGAGCCAGGAAGTAGGGAATCCAGCTAGAGGAGAAATCCTTCTTGATCTGCTTCATACCAGTAGGGAGTTCTTGACTGAAAGCATAAGTGGAGTAGGACACTTCTGTGCTAGTGATTGTGAGCTCTGTTAATTCAAGGTATTGATGAATAGGTTCATAGGACACAGCTGTCCAAAGATATCTGATTTGGAGAGAGCAAATGTGGGGGAATTATGAAAGAAGTAGTGGCTGATCAGGCTTCTTGAGGTCCTATTGAAATATCTGATGGCCACAAGGAACTTGTGTTGGAAATTAAGTGGGGAAAGACAAGGCAACAAAGAATTAATGATAGTCAAAACAGTTGGTGGGAATAGGGGCTCAGATACGGTGGGGCTGGGGGCCATGTAAGAACCTAGATGGGTAAACACTGTAAAGGCTCTTCAAAGTAGAACTATTAGAGAGATGTTAGGGCTGTTAGCCAATGATAAGGGAGATGAAATCAACAACTGTAAAACGACGGAGCTGATGAGCAGTTTTTTTTTTTAAAAAGCGGTCTGTTATGGCAGCAGGACTGTGAGATGAATTCTCCAATAGCCTGGGTTTACCTTGCCTGCTGCTCCTCATTCCCATGTTAGCTCTTGCCTCACTGGGAGCACACACCCATCTGGCTTCTGCACATATTGTGGTATCCCCCCATGGCCCCACTCCAAACACCCTCCTCAGACTTCTGTAAGGTGTTTGACTTGGTCCCCACAACGCTTTAATTAAAAAAACTCTAATGATATGAAATTAACATGGTACACGTTAAATAGATTAAAAACTGGATAACTGATAGGTTTCTAAATGTAATTGTAAATTGGGAATCCTTATTGAGTGGGTGTGTTTTTCAAGTGGGGTCTTGCAGGGATCTGTTCTTGGCCATATGCTATTTAACATTTTTTATCAGTCATGCGGAAGAAAACCTAACATCACTGATGAAGTTTGCAGACAACACAAAAGATTAGAAGAGTGGTAAATAATGAAGAGGACGGGTCACCGATACAGAGCGATCTGGATTGCTTGGAAAGCCGGGTGCAAGCAAACAATGTTTGTTTTAATATGGTTAAAAGCAAATGTATAAATCTAGGACCAAAGAATGCAGACCATGCTTATAGAATGGGGCACTCTACCCAGGGAAGCGGTGACTCTGAAAAAGATTTGGGGGTCATGGTGGATAATCCCAGTGTGATGCTGTGTCCAAAAAAGGGGGTTCTCAAAGTGGGTTGCAAGGTGTCAGCCCTGCCAGGAGTGGGGCCGACAGCCTGAGTCCCTGTTAAATTAAATTACCCCCCACTTTGTTTTTAATTGATAAGGGGGGTTGCACACAGAAGCTTGCTATATGAAAAGGGTCACCAATACAAAAAGTTTGAGAACCACTGAGTGCTAATGTGATCCTGCGATGCAGAAACGGGAATCTTGAGCAGGAGCAGAGAGGTTATTGTATCTCTGTATTTGGCACTGGGGAGATCGCTGCTGGAATACAGTGTCAAGTTCTGGTGCCCACAATTCCAGGGCATTGATAAATTGGAGAGTATTCAGAAAAGAGCCGCAAGCATGATTAAAGGATTGGAAAACTTGCCTTATAGAGATAGTGACAGACCCAAGGAGCTCAAGCTATTTAGTTTAACAAAGAGAAAGTTAAAAGGTGATTTGATAACAATCTATAAGTACCTACATAGGGAACAAATATTTGACAATGGGCTTTTCTATCTAGCAGAGATAGCTTAGTGGTTTGAACATTGGCCTGCTAAACCCACGGTTGTGAGCTCAATCCTTGAGGGGCCACTTAGGGATCTCTGGCAAAAATCTGTCTGGGGATTGGTTCTGCTTTGAGCAGGGGGTTGGACTAGATGACCTCCTGAGGTCCCTTCCAATCCTGATATTCTATGATAACATGATCCAGTGGCTGGAAATTGAAGCGACACAAATTCAGTCTGGAAATAATGTACACATTTTTTACAATGAGGGTAATTAACCATTGGCACAATTTACCAAGGGGCGTGGTGGATTCTCCATCACTGACAATTTTTAAATCCAGCTTGGTTGTTTTTCTAAAAGATCTGCTCTGGGAATGGTCCCTTCTGGTCTTGGAATCTAGGCATTTGCTTAGCTCCTGCCTTCCACACAGGTCAGCCCAAAGCTCCTGACCTGCCTCTTGCACTGGAGGAGGGTCCCCCTGGTTTTGGCTTCTGCATTTCAGAGCTCTCACATGCAGGGGAACCACACACCCTGACCCCGAGTAGCATTGCTAAATTGAACATTTAAAACCTGCTTCTAGAGGATTTGAACCTGTTTTCCCAGGGTAGTTACTACTGCTTCAACCAGAGGTACCCACCACTGGCTAGGAATATAACTCATGCTCCCTTCACAGGGGTTGACCTGCTCGCATGCGTCCCTTGAGTACAATCATAGAAGATTAGGGTTGGAAGAGACCTAAGGAGGTCATCTAGTCCAACCCCCTGCTCAAAGCAGGACCAACACCAACTAAAGCATCCCAGCCAGGGCTTTGTCAAGTCGGGCCTTAAAAACCTCTAAGGATGGAGATTCCACCACCTCCCTAGGTAACCCATTCCAGTGATTCACCACCCTCCTAGTGAAATAGTGTTTCCTAATATCCTAATGCCCAAATAAATCTGTTAGTCTTTAAGGTGCCACCAGACTCCTTATTGTTTTTGTAGATACAGACTAACATGGCTACCCCCTGATACCTAATATCCAACCTAGACCTTCCCCACTGAAACTAGAGACCATTGCTCCTTGTTCTGTCATCTGCCACCACTGAGAACAGCCAAGCTCCATCCCAGGGCTTACTAAGGGCAAGGAGCTCTGACATGCTTCCACTCTGGCTTTGTGGAAAGAGGTACTTCCAAAGGAGTCTTTCCTCAAGAAAAGAAAAGCAGTGGGGTGTGACTGACTCAGAAGTGATGAATATTGTGATGTGTAGCTGAAAAGCAGGAAAGGGAATGCTTACGGAAAATTAAATGTAATATGAGAGAAATAAGTGAATACTAAAGCCTCTGGTAATGAGCTTAACGAACTACAAACTGTTGTTTCTTTCTCTTGAAAGTCACGAACTGAAGGGGAACCGGAGGGTTAGAAATAACCTTACGTGGCACTCATACAGTGTTTCCCACCCTAAAGGTGTAGAAAGCAAATACTGTCCTGATTTTTTTTTTTTTTTTTTTAAAGCAAAGTCCTGGCAATCGTGGTCAAATAAACTCATCCCTTTATAAATTAATGAGACAAATATAAAGGGACAAATCTGTAAAGACCTCAACACAACTCTAAACCAACTTCCTGGCATTATAAAGAATAAACACTGTCAGACAAATCTGCTCTAAATGCAGAGTCAGTGAACACATTAGACGTCATAGTTGGACTTCATTAAGCTACTTGGTATTTGTGTTACAATGGAGTCTAGGAGGCAGGGCCCACTGTACTAAGCACCGTTTAGACGCATAGCAGAATAACAGTCTCTCCCTCACATGGCTTGCAGCCAAAGTCAGGGGTTCTCAAACGGAGTCATGACTCCTCAGGGGGTTGTGAGGTTATTATGTGGGGCAGTGTTTCCCAAACTTGGGACGACACTTGTATAGGGAAAGCCCCTGGCGGGCTGGGCCCGTTGGTGTACCTGCCACGTCCCGGCAGCTCCCATTGGCCTGGAGCAGCAAACCACGGCCAGTGGGAGCCGCGGTCGGCTGAACCTGCGCACGTGGCAGGTAAACAAACCGGCCCGGCCCACCAGGGGCTTTCCCTACACAAGCGGTGTCTCAAGTTTGGGAAACACTGATGTGGGGGATTGCGAGCTGTCACCTCCATCTCCAAAACCTGCTTTGCCTCCAGCATTTATAATAGTGTTAAATATAAAAAAAATGTGGTTTTACTTTGTGTGTGGGGGGGTCACACTCATAGGCTTGCTGTGTGAAAGGGATCACCAGTACAAAAGTTTGAGAACCACTGGTTCTAAGTACTAGACAGTAGCCAATGCTGGGAGGGGATATAGTGCTTCAGCCACCTGAAATTCTGGTTGGCTTGGATACAGTCTATCACGTGTCCTGAGAACTGGCTGGAAGGACTAAAGGGTAACGATAAACAGCCATGTCTTGACTCATGGGGAGGTGTCTTGTTGAGGCTGCCGGGATAGTTGTTAGGCCTTATTTTGACTTTAGATGTGTGGAGTGGTTTGGAAGATACCCGTGAAGTAGGAGTGAGTGAATTGCTTAAGGTGAGCCAATGGGTCTGACTAACAGTAATTGCTTCAGAGGAAAGAACCAAGGAAAATTTAGTCTGACTACTGGAGGGAGGTGGAGACTAGAGATTATTCTGTAGGGAATCAGTCTCCTGAGGGGAACGATGGAAGCCCCATCAATAGCTTCTTTTCAGAGTATGCTGCACAATTCTCCTCCAGAATAAATGGTACGAAACAGTCCTGCATTGGAAAGGGGTGGGTAGGACTCTGCTGTGGTTCTTTCATCCCCCCGGCCCCATCTGTACTCTTGATTGGCAGGGAGGTATCTGGGGCAGTTCCCTCACAGTAATGGGAGGCAGGACAGGATTTTCTGCTGTTGGCCTTTGCCCCTGTTGTATTTGCTGCTGAATCTTTGGAAGGTGACATCCCCAAGGACATAACGAAAAGGGCAGCCTGCTGCCGTCTGCATGAAGAAAGACATTTCTTTTAGGCCTGATCTTTGTTTCTGAATCAGGACCTGTAATAGGGTAAATGTCCTTTTTGAGATGTGAGGTGGCACCTAATTGGGTGCTGGAGCTGAAACTTAGCTTGTGGCTTATTGCCAGGATGTGGCCCTTGAGGAGTTCAAAGCAGCAGAAGTTCTGCAACTCCTGATAAGGCTCCCCGGAGAGTCCTGGCAGTCACGCCTGCTCTCTCTCTCTCTCCTGCCCTCCTGCTATTGGAAACAGGAGATGATGCTCACTGTGTCTCGGGGAGGAGATTCTCTGCTGCACCCAGGCTTGTAGTCTGCCTCATTTGTTGCTCCTGGGTGTGCCAAGGAGGCAGTCTGACAGTTGTCCCTTTTGGGGGTCTTGTGGTAGGAGGGCTGGGAGATTGCTCTCCCAGCCTGCCCTGGGCTCCAAGAACCTCATCACCCATGGATTGAGTCATGCCCTCTGTAGCTCAGTCGCAGAAGGGGCTCAGTTCCATGAGGGCTGTGGGTGGGGTTTCACAGTAGCAGTTTCCTGGCCTCCAAAGGCTCAGGTACCAAGTGAGTGTGTGTGTGTGTGTGTGCTGGCCTGCAGTCGAGCGTAGACTACTTTAAACCTCAGTCTGGCAATCGTGAGAGAAGCCCAGGCTCCTCCGTAGCTACAGCACGTCTAGCTGAATTGGGTTCAGACAGCAGTGGTGCACTGCAGCCCAGTGCGTAGGCTCCTCATTAAGGCGAGGAAAGCCCACAACACCACTCACAGGAGCCTGAAGCACAGATTCTGGGGTGTGTACAAGTGCCTGTGTGTGTTTCCTTGCAGAGATACTGCATTAGACCCTGCCTATCAGGCTGCACTTGGGACATCAGCGTGTGTTAGATGGAATCTAGGCAGGGAGTAAAACAGCTCTTCTGTCAGGGTGGGCCTTGCTGCTAACTTCTCCCATCCCAGCCCCTTCCTCCTCTGTTAGCTGTCTGAACTGCATGCATAGGGAGTGTGTGAGAAATGGACTGCAGTGAGAACTTGGGATTTTTGTTGGGGGGGGGAGGGTGTGTGACATGGGAAGTGACACTGTAGAGGTTTCTGGGCCGCTCACTTATTGTTTGGTGTGGATAATGTTCAAATGTAAGGAGTGGGATGGTGGGGTGGGGTTAATAGGGAAGGGGGGGTCCTGAAAAATATTTCAAGGTCCCATTTTCTCCATTAAATGTATCAATTGCCACTGGCTGGATACCTCTGTTCTGAATTTTAATACACATGCGTGGAGCAGGAAAATAAGAAGCCGGGGGGTGTGGGGGGGTATTAATCTGCTGATGTCATAAACTGCAGCCTTGCACCTCGTGCTAGCTGCCTTTCTCTCTACCTCTTCCCCCTGGTCTGTGCTCACCTCTTCATCTTGCAGTGTCACTAATAAATTTGTTAGTCTCTAAGGTGCCACAAGTACTCCTGTTCTTCTTTTTACTTATAAGAACACTGTTTTGAGTCATGATTATCACTGCAGGAAACTTACCTGGAGAAGTGGGGTGTGCGTGTGTGTGGGTGAGAGAGAGGAGACCCTGACCTTGGAGAAGATATGGGGGAAGGGACTGATGGCCGCATTTCACTTTCACCAACAGCATTAATTGCTCTGAGTGTGGCAGGAGGGCCAGCAGTGGGGGGTACTGCTTGTGCTGTGGTTTGCAATGTCCGGAAGCTAGCTGCCTGTTGCCTGATGTGGGTTTCAGTGCAATGGCCAGGGTTACCCCAGGTTGCCTCTCGGTTTACGCTGTATATTTTATAAAGGAGCTGGAGCAGGGCAGGCAGAATTTCAGCTCACTGTCTGTCTGTCCTCTCTGATCCCACGGGGTGTTAAATTACCAGCATTAACAATGGGGAGGGGGAAGGGAAGAGTGACAGGCACACAGATTGAGCAGGAGTTCCTGGTGTGGAATTGTGGCCCCAGCAGAGGTCTGGGAAGGGGGCTGGGTTTTTTTTCCTTTCCTTTTTTAAGACTGGGTTTGTGCATGGCCCAGATGTGATGAGACTAATTCCTGCTGGTGTCCCAGAGGTCCTGGGCTCTGCAGCACTAACCCTGTTGGCGAGCCTGGTCTGACACATGTCCTGGTGTTCCTCAGGCTGAGCAGGTATGGGTGGGGGTTTTGGAGCACACTGTGGATTCTTGGGACAGGGAGCATTAGCTGTGCTGCTTGTGTGAAAGATGCTGTGCAAAATCAAGTTGCACGTAGCGCTTGTGTTGAATTTGGGGGAGTGTGGAAATTTCCCTGCTGCGGATGGATTTAATCTCCCTCTCTGGATATAGCTAAAACCATCCCTGCCAGAGAGAACGCTTATCCCTGGATCATAAAGACACTTCTGAAGAGGGAATTTTTTTCCTCTTCTACCAAATGGCAGGTTATTATCGCAGACGTTCTCAAGGAAGGATTGTGCCAGCCTCCTCCCCTCCCCCCACAGGATTTTATTTCCCCAACCCCTGCAAATTGCGAGATTAAAACACTGGCTGTGGGTATTATTGCATATGCAATAACTTGTCAAAGACGCTCTATAAAAAGGGGAACATACAAATATAAAACCTAGGTTAATTTTGTCCATTTCCCCCCTCCAGCCCCTTCACCTGCCCACCGTCTGCTTCGACATCTTCCCCCTTTCTAAGCATCTCATGGTTGTCGCACATTGTGGGTTTTTCCTTGTGTAAACGTTGTCAGTGTGCACACCTCACCTCTTGAAATCTGAGGGAGAGTTAACTTACCAAACATCTTAATGACTATTTGTAAGCTGTACAAGGAAGGGAGGACACAGGAGTGAGCTAAAACAGCTGGTTTTCAGAGCAGCCTGTGGCTGGGGAACTGCTGGCCAGAGAGATACTTGGGGGCGCAGGGACGATACTAGCATGGGAAGGTAATGTGGGATGTTGTAGGAAGCAATTCGCTGCTCCTTGCCTCGTTCTGCCTACTTGCAAAGCAGCTGTCTGTGGAAGGTAGGAGGGAAGAGAAGCAGCCAGAATGAACAGGTTTGTGATGGGCGAACACACTTGCTCACTGGAGTTTCTATCTATGGAAGAAGAGAGGAAGTGTAACTCTGCAAGTCATACAACTCTTGTTCCTGCCAGCCATTACCACAACACTTTTAATGCTTCAGGCCATGGGGTTCTGTGAAACAGGTTGACCTCAGATTCTCTTCCATCCCTTCTTAAATTAAATATATGTTGAAATACCGCCGCATACTGCAGTAATGGCTCCCCAAACTCTCTAGTATCATTGCTTATATGCTCGTTGAACATTGCAGTAGAGTATTTCCTAGGAAAAGAAGTTGGTAGAGTGGAAAATCTTCAGCGATAAGTGTCTTGACTATTAAAAGACTAGTAGGGCATGAGCTTTGAGTCGCTCCTGAGGGAATTGCTGGTCCCTAATCCTGAGGTTTTGTGCTCTGGTGGCTTTTTGCACCTGCTACCTCAGGATTCAGTCCTAGCTCCTACTTGGACACCAAGGTCCTTGTTGGGTGAGTGTTCAGTGTGTCCATCAGTGGCAGATAATTTAATAGTAAAGTAATTGATCTTAACAATTTATTCTAACGTATGCCTTTTTAAAATTGATGCCTCCCCCACCCCATCTGATTATGTTGCAGAGCTGCTGTTATGTGTAATTCTGAAGTAGGGGGAAGCTGGTGGTTGGGGCACATGGCTGGCTCCAGAGAACTGCGAGCATAATTTAGAGCTGTCTGGAGAGCTGATTAATGTTGGATATAGTCTGCCAGATCTAGCCTGTTTTGTTACCAGGGGGCAGGAAGTTAAGAGATGCCTGTGGCTCGCTGTGTATGCTTGAAACTCTGTTCTAGCTCATACTGGCAGGGTAGAGTCAGGAGGAGAATTCTCTCTCTCTCTGAGACGGGAGTTGAGTAAATACACTGACCTTTTGAGGAACGTGTGTGTTCATGTGCCCAGGTGCGATACTGGAGCCTCACTCAGCATTTGTGTTTTAAGTTCTTGAGAGCTGGAGCTACCAATGTCCTAAGTAATGAGCCTGTTGTTTTGATGTCTCAGTACCAGGTTCCTGCTCTGGGGGTAAGTCCTGTTCCAGGCAAGCACTGTGCTTTAAGGCCTTGTCTGCACTGGGGCAGGAATCATACTATCAAGGACCATGCACCAATCTGGTTGTTGTGCTCCATTTCCCTGATCAGCAGGGCTACTGGTCTCTTTCTGAGAATCATGTTAGACAAACTGTGCTGTAGGCTAGCCCCTCTTCACCACCCCACGTGCTTTCAAGCAGAGTTGCAACACAGCTCTTCAAATACACAACGCTTTCTGCACTGATAAGCCTTGGGAGCAACACCCACAATTAAAATGTTATTGCTAGCATGGTTCCATGCTTTGGGCCTAAGGCCTGGTCTGCATTGCAGTTTTGTCAACAAAAGTCAGCTTTTGTCGACAAAACAGTGGAGGTGCACACACTGAAATGGTCCTCCCGCCAGTGCAACTCCCCGCTATGCCAACAATAAAACCGCGTCAATGAGGTGATTCAGTGTCTGTGCAGTAATTAATGGGGTGGCTGTAAGTTGGCCTATGTTAGGTTGACTTATCTTTGTAGTGTACAAATGGGAGTTCAGGTCCGTTGGGTGGGGGGTTGGAATGAGGACCTAGTTGCCTGAACAAAAGTGGGGGAATGGTGGCTGGACAGACTGGCTCAGGGGTGAGCATTGGTTGAGTGTGGGCATAGGGATTCAGACAATAAGTGCCAGAAGAGTTTTGGGGATGGCATTGAACCTGTAGTTGTGGAGCTGTTGGATTAGCTTTTGGGGGTATTGCCGTGATGGAGGTGGGGACAGGGATTGACAGATTTACCAGATGCCTGCCAACCATAGGATTCAAGCTACTCAATGGAGGGAAGGGGATCTGCCAGCAAAGCCAAGAAAGAGCATTGCTTTGAGAAGCCCAGCTGCCCCGCGCTTCAGCCAGGTGCTGAGTCTGGACTCCACGTGTGAGCTCCATTTGCCAGATCTGGCCCTGGAGAGTAGGGGTCTGACAGACTTCAAGTTCTCTTTGCTCTGTAGCTGCAGAAGTGTCTCCTTTCCCAGAGCCTTTTGGGTGGGGCAAGTTTGCAGTGAGAAGGGGGGGGAGAGAGAGGTCTCTGCTACTCTTCTCCTCTCAGCCTCTTTGCTTTGGTGTGTGTGTGTGGGGGGGTCCTTTCTCCTCCCCACCAGAATAGCTCCAGTTGCCTACCTTGTACTCATGCTAGGAAATTGGTGTGATTCTTGAGTTTCGCTGGTGTCCACAGGGTTCAGAATAGCAGACACAAAGCTAACCAGCTTGGCAAAGCTCTGAGCAGCAGCTGAGGCATTAGCTTGAGCTATCTGCCTGCAGACTGGGGAAGGTGTGACGCTGCATCAGCTTAAGCCTGGTTTGTCCCCAAAAGGCTTTCTTCACAATACAAGCTAGAAACTTACTTCACTTTTTAAATGCGAGCATGAATAGTTTCTATAGAAACTGTGGCACAGGTCTCCCCACTCATAAGGGGGGGTTTCAGCCTCTTTAGGGTACCCTGACTTGAGGACAAGAATCATAAAGTTCAAAGACCTTCTGGTGAGAGCTAGGGACATGGGGGAAGGGATCAGGGGAACATGCTCCCACCCCTTCACCTCCATTTCTCTTTCTGCAAGATGCAGGGAGGCTGATGCTTGCAGTCCTTAGCAATGTACTGTCTGTGGAGGCTGCCCTGGACCAGCAGAGCAGGAGGTGTTGTTTGCCCCTCTTACTCCAACTCTCTTCTGGCTGTGGTTGGCAGTATGGGGGTTCTTGACAGGTGATGCTGGTGGAGGGGGAGGAGTTATTGCTTAGAGATGGTGGCTGTTATGGAGGACAGGGTTCTCCCAATCCCAGGGACTCTCTGAGAAAAAGGGGAGCAGCTGTTCCCTGGGTAGAGTCAGAGGTGCTGGATGGACTGGGGAGTGAAGAGAGATGTACTTAAAGATAATCTGAGAAAGCACTTGTTCCCCCTCCCCTCCCAGGTGGGACTGAGCACACACTAGCCCATGGAGGGGAGTTTCCCCTGGCTGGTCTCATGCAGAGGAGCCTGGATTATTTCCTGTCACTACAGTTCTGTTTTTAATGCGCCTGACATTCCAGAGGGGTTTGCAATGGGCGGCTGAGCTTCTAATTGAGGGATCTCCTTATCTGTGCGGCAGAATGTGGTATGGGTGTAAAGTTCTCCCCCGTCACGGAGATGATGTGTGTGTTCAACCTTCTGGCTCACTTGCTGCCTGGGACTTGATGTCATGCACCTGATCTGCAGTCACACATCATACTTCAGAAGGGATGGTTGTTCCGAGCCAGCTTTTCTGGGATATGCCTGTTAGATGCATGTCGCAAATAGCATGGGTCCCCTGGAAGCTCTCCTGGGGAAAGCAGTTTGTTTAAACCTTCTCTTGTATAGGTCTCCAGTGCTTGCCAAACATGTTTTAGCATTTCTGCTACAGCACTGAAAATTCTAGCACAATTTTCAGTGCTGGAGAGCACTGGCCTTCCTTGCCCCCAACATATGTTTGAACTAGGTTTTCAGCTACTGTGGGCAGTGTCAGCTGAGTCGAGTGCTAGTTCTAACACATGGCTCACCCTCTGTGTGGGGTCCGCTGTGCGTTGTTAATCTGGGATAACTCAGCCAACCCTCTTCTCCATCCGCCCAGAATTCATCATATCAGGTGGAGGAGCGTGGCAGCCATGTTTGACACCCACTGTCAAATACTGCTGAAAGATATAGGTGATTCTGGTCACTGGTCACATCTTGAGCTGCTGCAGAGCAGGTGACCCAGCTTTCTGGACACATGTTGCCTCCTTAGCACTTTGTATCTGTCTGGTACGCTTAACTTAGGCTGGTGCCTTTACCATGCAATAGGCTGCTTATCTACAGCACCAGATAAACGTGGAAAGGTTTCTAGGCTTGCAGATGACTTGTTTCATAACTTCCTCTGTCGCCTTTGAGCATGTGGCTGAATACCTCTGCTTTGGAAGTTCACTTATCTGTACAGAAATACTCTTGCCCTGTGTTGGTACTAAATTCAAGTGTCATCCACACCTTTAACTTCTCTGGAGAGAGGGAGGGCCATGGCTTGGAGAGGGACTAAGGGGAAAGCAGAATTGAATGATTAGAACATGGGAGTTTGCCTTCCTCCTGCATCTCTGACTTCCTGTTTGCTGCTTTGCAGTGACTTGGAGCTCTCTGCTGATTTGTCTCTCTGCTGGCAACTAAATAAATGGATTTGGGTACTAGTGAAGAGCTCCTTGTGGCCTTTGATCTGGCCCAGACGGGTTTCTTCCAGCTCAGGCATGAAATGAAGCAGTGTGGCGGAAACTCAAGAGACACTGGATGCTGTGGGCTTGGTTCCCTCTCTTGCTTAAGAAAAACAGGGGTGACTGCACAGAGTTCAGTGGCATTAAACCAGTGCAAAGCCTTGTGGGAGGAGGTTCATTCCCTAAATGTATGTATAGGAAAGCGTGACTCTCTCCAGAGTGGGGTAGGGGCTTCCTTGGCAGAGGGGCACGTTCTGGACTGAACAAATGTGGCGCGTGAGTTTTCTGAGAGTGTGGGTCCCTCTAAGTGATCGTGCGTTCCTGCTAAGCCAGTAGCTTTTACCATCTCCTCTTTCAAGCTAGTGGTTGATACGTAATTCCCTCAGCCAAGCCTAGCTCGAGTTCATTCGATGGGAGAGCGCTCCTGGGGCCTGAAATGAACTCACTTAGTTGGAGGCATCTGTATCTAGTTAAGTGCTTCAGGACCCTCTGCGTGAAGTGGTAGTGGGCTTGAGGCAGAGGTTGAAATCCTGGAACAAACAGGTCACTGTGTGTTCAAGAGAGGCAGCCTACATATCTGCATCTGTTTCTGAATAGCTCTGTGCCCTGCTGTCTCAGTTGCAGTGTGTCCACTTTAAGAGGGTTCATCTGCAATGCAGCTGTTAGCAGGGAAGTTCTGTAAATCAAGAGGGAGCGAGTCCAGTACCTGCAGTTGTGGTTGGGTCCTTGTTGTGGCAGAGGGAAACTCCTTCGGAGAGGCTTTGTGTGAGAGAGTAGGGAGGGAAGGAGGGACACAATGATGCAGATAATAGAAGCCTCCTTTGATGTTTCTATGTGCACCAGCTGCTCAGGGGCTGCATGAAAAGCACAATGGGCAACAGCCATGGAACTAGAAAATCCTGCCACGTTCTCTTTTTCCCCTCCCCCCCCCCCAGTCTAACCAGGTGTTTGCTTTGAACTGATATGTCTTGCTGTCTTTATTGCCTGCCCGCCCCCACCCCCTTCTCAGACAGGATGACCTGTTACAACAAAGGGCCTGGGAGCTTCAGTGTGGAACTCTGATCCCAAACTTGGAAATCCAGGTTGGGCTGCGATTCTCTAATCTCTCCATCTGCTCCATCATGCGCTGCACAGTCTGGCCGGAGAGTGAGGTGCTGCTGAAGTGGGGACTGTGCTAGGGACCTGGCAGGCAGGATTGAGGTGCTGCTGCTATGCAAGAGCTCTGGGGTGGGAATTGTGTGTCCAGCGAGCAGGGTGCTGCTGAGGGCTCCTGGGGAATGGGGTGGGTAGGGCACAGCTGTAGCATGGTAGCTGTGGGGGCTGCAAATCCAGTGGGCAGGATGCAGTGGCTGCAGGGAGCTCTTGGGACCTCAGCCCAACAGACAGGGCACTGGTCTGGGGCATGTACCCAGGAGGCGCACTCAGTATTCAGTTTCCTGCTTAATTCCTTTCCCCATTTGGCACACACAAGCAACTGAGTCATTGTGAAAGACTTTGCCCAGCGCATCAGCGTGGGCTGGTATCACATTTGGAGTGAACTCTCTGGTCTTCCAACTGGAGGCTGGCTGCCTTGCATGTTCAAGGAGGAAAGTGCTCCATAGTTTCTGGAGTCAAGGGTGTGTCAGTTCAGAGCAACTGCACCTGTATTCCCCCTCCGTGTCCACCAAGGGGACCCACCCTCAGGCTTCTGGCTCTCCAGCTGTTCTCTCCAGGGCGGAGACAGGCGTGTCTCTCTCTCCCGATCAGGATATTTCCAGGCTGTACAGCTCCCTGTCTACCTGATGACGTAGTAAGCCAGACTGCCTAAACAGGCCAATGTCTGCACTTTGCTTTTTTCTCCAAAGGCTGTGAACAGTGTACTGCCACAGTTACCACCCAGCTCTTTCTAGGCAAGCGCTTACTCTTAAGGTGAAAGCATCACAGAGAAACCATATTAAAAGAACCTATGCGTGTGCTAACAAGCTTACCAGAGGTCACCCCAACTCCAGCCTCAGGCTCTGGTAGGTGTCAGTCCTACAAAACCCACAGTTGGGGTTTTTCCCCAGGTTACCAGTTCATCACAATCTAGTTTCAGAACCAGAACCACTGTGAATAGCTCAGTCTTTCCTTATTCAGCTTTGGCCTTAGATCTTGGCCTCCCATAACAGGTAACCAGCAGACAAAGGCCCTTCCTCAGGGCGTAGCTTCAAAAGGCTGCGTTTTTGCGTAACTGGAGGTGGGGAATATACATGCACCTCCCCTAGATATTTCCTTGGAAATTCACTTCACACACATGTCCCCAAAGTCCGTTCTAGTCTGGCACTTTGTTCAATATAGTCCAGTGATCATCCAGGCCTTACATCACCTCTCCTCCCAGCCCACAGCAATACATAAATTTTGCATTAAATACAATGTACCTCAAATAGACTTAATTCATTAAGGTCTCCTAAGGATATTACTGTATCTGTCACAGAGGGGTTGGGGCTGTTGCTACCTTTAGACTGGACCCCGCCTGGAACTGTGGCCTGGGGAGGGGAGAGTTGGGGAACAAGCATCTGCATCCTTTGTCTCTGTCCACTTGACGTGCATCACCGATTTTAATTAGATTGAAATTAGTAAGGAGGAAATCTGGATTTAAATTATAGATTTTAATCAAATTTTGCATTTATAATTTTCAGTTATTTTCCTAAGGTTACGTGGTCAACATTAAAGCATGTTATTTACAACAAAATATAGTCTTTCTGCTAAACTTGATGCTGCTTTTTGCTGACCAAGAGGATGCACTATATCTATACACATTCATTTAAGTATTTATATAGCTTAACTTGCATTTATTCAGTTTCTTAATTTTTACATTATTATTTTAGAAAATGGTGTCTGCATTTCTTATTTACTAGATTAATTTTTTTACTTGTGATTTGTCACTCTTTGGATGGAAATTCAAATTAAATTAACAGTGCACAGTATTTTAATTTTTTATTAAATAAAACTACATTAAAAGTGTTGGATATATAAGAAAAGAAAATGTTTATCAAAACATGTTTTTCATTGAAACGTAACTGATTTATCAAACAAAGGAAGCATTATCTGTAGATAACGAATTGAACTGATTTGTTCCTGGTCACAGTGTCCTTCAGGAATTTATAACTAATAGATCTTATTCTCACACCTAGTTTTTATTCAGAGATTGGAAGAGAAAAACAAGCTTTCCTGTTTTTCAACTCCCAATTGGTTATTTAACTTTGAATGAACTAGTCATTGAACTGAACTAGCTGAATAAACTGACACGAAGGAAGTATTCTCTCGGCACCTACAGAAGAGGCTGCTGATATCAAAAGCTGGTTCAGCACTTCAGTAAACTCTGGCTCCAGGTGCTTGTCTGGTGACTTCCACCAGTTCAGTATTTGACTTTAAAACTTGGCAGCAAACATCTACTACTTAATATTATTTTTTATTGAATTTAAATAACTTTAATACATTTAGGCCTGAACACAGGTTATAGATTTCAAATTGGATTTTAAACAGTTTTATTTTTAATAATAAATGTGGATTGAATTTAAATAAAAATAATCAGTTTTTTGTTTCTTAAAAAAAGTCGTTGATTTTTCTCTACCCGTGCAGCACTCTCTTGCCTGTGCCCTTCCCACCCTCTGTGCCATGGTTAGAAGTGCTGCTGGAAAGTTTTGTTCTGAGTTTTCTTCCTCTGCTTTTGCACCTCCCTCCTGCACTCCTTCTCTATTGATTAAGCGCTAGTACTGGCAATGCAGGAGGGTGTGTTTTGTAAAAGGACACCCGATCTCCCTCCTTTTCCCCCATTAGGCAAACTCTTACTCCTCCCTTTGCCTTCATCATGGGCTTTCATCCTCTTTCTGTTCTTGTTCTGACTGAATTGCTATGACCATGTATGAACTGTGCCCCTCCCCCTTTGCTGGCTGGCTAACTGGCTGCAAGAAGCTATTTTTAGGGTCTGCTTCCTGGGATATTCTGCCCACGTCTGGCTATGGTGATAAAAATGTCACTGAGGCACAGGATGAAAGGACTTCAAGCCCATTGCGAACATCCCTACTTCTCTGTTGTAATGGTGAATGGCAGGGACTACTCCACCGCTGCCTCCCCCTCCCATGAATAGGGAGACAACCACTAGGACCCCATGATGCATGCCCCTGTGCCCAGACTTCCAGTAGCATCCTGCATTTCTAGGGAAATGCATTACAGTGTGCTGTGTTGCATCTGAACTTGTAGAGGGAAATGAAAGGCTTGCCATGGTTCTTTTGGCATTTCTTCCCATCATTCTTCAGGGTTGGTGGAGGGCATCCAGTTTCCATGCGTTGGAAAGTCAATGCTTCAGAGTGGTGTAAGTGGTATTCAGGGTTGTCCCAGATTGGCAATTGGCTTCCTCTGCCAGGTGAATTTAGTGACAATAAAGCGAAATTTAAGGTAGAGTCTAGACTACGAAAGAAGGTGCTTTTGAAAAATGTTGGCATGTGGCATAGGGTTTAACATCTGTAAGAATCCCTTATGGTGTCCTTTGCCCTTCAATATAACATGCATTTTGCGGGGGCTGATATGAGTGACATCTAAATTACAGGTGATTTGAGGCTTGAGCCTTCTCTCACTCACTTGAATTCCTAGGGAATTTGATCTGTACTTACAGGGGTATCTGCTTAATTTAAAACCATCCCATTTTTGCTCAGGGAAATTAGGCCAGATTGTCAGCTTTTGAGACTTTCTTTAATTGCTCTGATCCCCTGAGACTTCTCTCTGTGAGTTTCTCCTCCTCCTCCAGATCATGCTCTGGCAGGGTTTTCCTTCCCTTTCAGAGAGTGGATGCTTAACCGTTGGCTATAGAAGTGCTTCATCTGTGCATTGGTCCCAAGGGGGTTACATATCTAACTTACCCTTCCAGTTTCTTTTTAGTTCCCACCCCTTGAAATATTGAAGAGCGGGAGCTTTTCTGGTGGCTCTGTCTCCTTGTAGGAGATTTTATAGGGGATGCAGTGAGCACTGGCTCTGTTTCGTTGACCACATCTCTGCTCATCCCACCCAGCAAAGCATGTTCTGCTGCATCTTGGATGTGTTTAGAACGTGCAAGGATTCTCTGCTTTTGTTTCCTTTGACTCTGAATCCCACTCCCATCCCTTCTCCAGAGCTGCATCTCCTCCAGATAAACAGTAACTCTCAAATAAATTTGTTAGTCTCTAAGGTGCCACAAGTACTCCTGTTCTTTTTTTCTGAGATTTAAAAATGCCAGTGTCTTTTGGAAAAGAACTCTCATAGCCCCTCCTCTGTGAGACAGCCAGGTTAACACTTACGCATTGTTAAAGATACTTTGATGGAGCCTGGAGTATCTACCCAAGGTTTTGTCATGGATTCAGGCTGGCTCTGGAGAGATGCTGTCACAGGGTGGCTGGCTCCTTAAAGGGAGATGGGTCACAGTTCACCTGTGACAAGTTCACTCACATCCCCATATTGGGGAAATAAAGGCCATGTAACATAGGCACCAACTTTCTCCGGCGCCGGTGCAGGCTCACCCCCTGTCGCCCTGACCCCACCCTTTCCCTGCCCCAGCCCCTCCCCCAGTCCAACCCCTTTCTCAAAGTCCCCGCCCCAACTCCACCCCCTCCCTGCCCCTATTGGATCCCTTCCCCAAATCCCCGCCCCAGCCCCGCCTCTTCCCCCAGTGCGCTGCGTTTCTCCTCCCCCCCCCGCCCCGTGAAACAGGTGTTTCGTGGTGCAAGTACTGGGAGGGAGGGGGGAGAAGCAGGACATGGCAGCGCGCTCGCAGTGGAGGCGGAGGTGAGCTGGAACAGGGGGGCGGGGTCATGGGGAGCTGCTGGTGGGTGCTCAGCACCCACTAATTTTTCTCTGTGGGTGCCCGGCGCCTATGCCATGTAATGAAGGACAGGTGTCCTTCATGGGAAAGCACAGGAAAGTGCAGAGAGTGAGACAGGCTCCTGCAGGGAAGGAAAACTCTGTTACCAGCTAGGCTGAGCTCCAATCCAGTAAAGCCTTGGGGTTGGTGATTGAATCAGAGGAGGGAAGATAGGTCTCTCAGGAAGGAAGGGTTGGACCTAGTTTAAAACCAGTGTAAAGGCTTTGATTGTTTTGTACTCTCAGGGGAGAGACCATTGAGTTCTGTTCATGACAGACTTTGTTGCAAGCCTGAGTGGAACTGGTGAAGGGTGAATCAAAGGCACCAGGGAGGAGATCAACCCAAGCCCAAGATCTGCAGCCTATAGAAGTGGTTTTCAACCTTTCCAGACTGCTGTCCCCTTTCAGGAGGCTGATTTGTCTTGTGTACCCCAAGTTTCACCTCACTTAAAAACTACTTGCTTACAACATCGGACATAAAAATACAAAAGTGACACAGTATCAGAGGGGTAGTCGTGTTCGTTTGGATCTGTAAAAAGCAACAGAGAGTCTTGTGGCACCTTTAAGACTAACCGATGTATTGGAGCATAAGCTTTCGTGGGTGAATACCCACTTCGTCAGACACATGCCAGTGACACAGCACGCTAGTATTGACAAATTGCTGACTTTCTCATTTTTACCATATAATTATAAAATAAATTGACTGGAATATAAGTAGTGTACTTACATTTCAGTGTGATGCTTGAGGCTGTCTTTCACATATGAGCCTTGTCTGAAGCCAAACCCCCACCGCCCAGGGCTGAAGCATGTAACTTAGCAATTGCCCTGCTTGCTACCCCCTAATGTCGGCCCTGCACTGGCACCCCCTAAACCCATCCCATGACCTGCCTGGGGGCTGCAACCCCCAGGTTGATAAACACTCATCTAGATGAGTTGAGTACCCCTGGAAGATCTGAGTACCCCAAGGGGTACATGTACCCCGGTTGAGAACCACTGGCTTAGAAGACCACTGGAGACTCTGTGCAAGATTAAATAAATGGGACCCCACCCAGAAGGGGTAATAATTTCTTACAGGATCCTGATGATGGGGACAAAACAGAGGCAGGGAATTGCAGAGCAACCTTTGCCCTTTAGGGGAGCTTCGGGAGGCAACTGCCTTGTTCCAGTTATCAGTATTTAGTTTCTGGATTATCTGTTCTCTCACAATCATGATTTCCTTCAGCATTTCCACAGGCCATCAGCCCCCGACATCCCCTCAGGAGATATCTGCTTCTGGCACCGGCCCCTCCCCTTTAGAACACCAAGACATGAGTCCATATCACTTCTTAACAGTGTCTGTTCTGTCAATAGCTCACTCTCACTGACTACTTAATGCTTGTGCCTTTCATCCAAAGAGCTCAGAACTGCTTAACGAACATTTTATCCTCCCAGTACTGCTGTTGGGTAAGCTAGTGTTAGCAGCCTTATTTTATAGATGGGAAAACTGAGACATGTAGCAGTTCTCAGTGACGTGCCTGAGCTCTCATAGCAACTCATGAACGTTAGAGAATCCAGGACTAGTTTCTCAATATGAAACTGATGCGAAAAATGAAGATTGTAAGGAAAATGGCATCTGGTTAAGAACATACGTGAGTGTGTAAGCGGGGGGAAGAAGGGAGAGGGGTTGTAATCTAGTGGCCAGAGCAGGGGAATATCGCTCCATCCTCTTTCTATTCCCTTGCTGCGCTACTTCTCATCACATAAACATTTGGAATTCCTTTTGTTACCCTATTACTGGGATGGCTTACACCTCACACATGTAGCTTTAGACTCTCTTCCACACTCCTCTCTCCCAGATGACGAGAGATAACTCGAAGATATTGAGCGAAACAATCTGTTCTTGTACGTGTAAGGAGTAAAAAGCATGTGGATATGCTGGACCCGTGGGATATGAAGGGTTACTGAAGAGGGTAAAAGAGACTGCATAGACGCATCAGTCATCACTATAGAGGCTGAGAAGGAAATACCTACCCAGGGGCTACTTTACGAAAGGGAAGGCCCTGTCTGATGCAAATCATTTTTAAAAAATGGTGAGACAGCTAGCTGAAAGAACTGAAATGTAATAAATCACGCAGATAGGGAAACATTCATCTGTGAGATCTGAAGGAACTGAACTGCTAGCTATAAGCTTATTTGTCACTAATTCAAGCTACTGTACTTGAGTGTGACAGCCATATTCCCCATCCATATACTAAAAAAAGCTCAGAGGCGTTATAAGCATAGCTTTATCTCAGAACCAGGAAAAGTAGCTGAGTCAATCACAGAAACTTCGGACGGTATAGTTGGGGAAACTGGGTTTTAATTCTTCCTTGCTATGTGTCTTTGGGCAGATCACTTAGGCCACGTCTACACTACAGGGACTACAGTGGTCTAGTTATGGAACTGTAGCTATGCCAGCGTAACCCCATAGTGTAGACGCAACCTACAGTGACTGAAGGGGTTTTTCTGTTGCTGTAGGAATTTCACCTCGCTGAGCTTCTATCAACCTAACTGTGCACTATAGTTGTGTCAACCTAAATGGAGGGTAGATCATGCCTTGGTCTCTGTGTGCCTCTGTTGCCTGTCTGTAAAATGGAGAAAGGGAAGTATTGTCTCCCGGGGTGGTTGAAAAGATTGACCTTATGGAAAACGCATTTGAGATCCTGGAAAGTAGCTATATACTACTAGAAAGCACCTTGATTTTATGATACTAACAAACTAGCATGGCTTTAAAGGTAAGTCATTCCTTTCCAACTTTGTGATCGTTAACAGAATTGTGGCTGTACTTTATGTGGATTTCTAATAAAATTCTTTCCAAGTAGCTGTTATGAGAATCTAGTAACCACACGTGAGATGTCCTGTTGTAAGTTTAAAAACTAGTCGGGTGGAAAATGAAAAATGGGAGGAAATGGCCAGTACTTGGATGGAAAGAGATTAGTAGTGAAGGGCCCCAGGGATCAGTATTTGGGAGCTTTGTTCAACATGTTAATGATCTGGAAGATAGGATGAGTAGCAAAGTTAGGTGAAATTTGTTGGTTCCACAGTTATTTAGGATGGCTGGAAATTTTGTGGAACTGCAGAGGGACCTAGCAAAAGGACAAGAAGATATGAGGTAACAATCAACAATTTAACTACCAGTGGGTTATGAATTGGTTCTGATTTCTCAAGGAAAAGATCTAGGCCTTGTTGGAGCTCAGTGAATCTGCTCATTGTGCGTGCACTGTCAAAAACCCAAGAATAAGATGCTAAGTGGTATTTGGATGGGGATAGAAAACAATGACGAAAATATTCTAAAGCCATTGTGCACTTTGTTACATGTGCCTTGGATGCTGCATTCAGTTGGGATTATCTGTTCTAAAACTCCCCATAGAGGGCAGTGGAAAGGCAATAGAAAAAGTAATGTAGAGGTGTTGAAGGCGCTTCCATAAGAGGGAGGGGGAATTGAATGGAAGGGAGAACAGTAAGAGAAGATGTGACAGAAATTAAGCGTGCTGTGAAAGCCAGTGTTCCATTTTGGCCTGTCCCATAAAGAGACCCATAAAAATTAACTCTTCTATACAGCCAACCTGTAGAACTTGCTGTCAGTCTCTTGAGGCAGATTCCTTGGATCAGGAAGAGGGATGAGACGCTTCTGTATAACTAAAGTTAGCATGTCCAGTGATGCAAGTAGAAAGGGCTCTCAATCCTCTCCCTTTGGGTCATAGCATTGGGGCCAGGAAGAAATCCCCTTTTTACCCTATGCCATGGTATGTTACACACTATGGCTTGTCTGGTTTTGCCTTTGCTTGAAACATCAGGCTCTAGCCTCTGTCGGTGGCAGAATCGTAGACCGAGTGGACCCTTGGGTCGGGCACTGAGCTCATGTTTACTTCCAAAGCTTTGCCAACTTTTTCACCTGTGGATGAGAAGTTGCATTTGTCTTCACTTGGCTTTGAGCTTTATTTATTTCATCTCCAGCAGTCTGTAAAGTGCATGTGACCCTATTGGGCTAATGCACACATGTGGGGTTACAGTACGCTTACTGACCATTGCTTTTTGGGCTCCAGGCTGAAAGGAATATCTTTCCACCTGGAGACTCCTTTTTTGTAATCCCAAGAGCACTCTCTCATGCACTAGAAGCTCGAAACTTCAGATTGCCACATTATAAAAGGATTAATTTTGTTATGGTAATTAAAGTAACTGCAAAGTAACGATCCCTTAATTACTTACCAGTCTGCTCTGTGTTTTCAGAGTCGTCTGTTGACTTTAGTAACAAGTTTCAGAGTAGCAGCCGTATTAGTCTGTATTCGCAAAAAGAACAGGAGTACTTGTGGCACCTTAGAGACTAACAAATTTATTAGAGCATAAGCTTTGTGGGCTGTAGTCCACGAAAGCTTATGCTCTAATAAATTTGTTAGTCTCTAAGATGCCACAAGTACTCCTGTTTTTTTTTTTAGTAACAAGGTTTTTGTGGTGTTTTAGCTTTGGTGGTGGTTTACTGCACAACAAGACTTATAGGACAGCATGAGCAGGCATGTGTAGTGGAATGCCAGTCATCAATTATTAGCCAAGTTCCAAACTCAGAATCTGTTTTTGGTGGTTATGTATGAGCCAAAAAGAACCCAGCTTGTTTGTCTGCTCGTTCCCAGGGGGATTTTGCAGGCTGACAGTTAGGAAAAATCGCTTTAGCTAGAAACTGAGCAGGTTTGACTTGGGACATACATAGGAACCCACTGTGCCATTTTTATAGTCACTTCCAGGTATGACTACATGTGAAGAAATTGTGGTTCTTATTGTCATATAAGTCTCTTCCCAGCATGGGAAGGTGCTCTCTCCTGGTGAAGGAAGAAGTGAAAAGCAATATTCCCAGGATAAAAGTTTGTACAGTAGCTGGACATGATAAATGGATCAAAGTAATTATTACACTGTGAATATGAGCAATGTTCTCGTTAATGTGAGCTGCACTGAAATCAACAACCTACCCTGTTTTCAGCCATAGGAGTAGGAATCCAGTTAGTTTTAATTAGTTTCAGTCTGAAGCATTAAAAGTGCACTGCACAGCTTTTTTACAAATAAAGTAAGACCCTGAATCACTAGCCAGTTCAATATGCAAGCTTAAATTACAAATTCAACTATTTAAAAAAAAGTACAGCACAGCCCCCGTTACCCTGCAGTCTCTGTGGGACACCTGAAACCTCTGGATAATTTGGGGAGCCAGCCCAGCTCCTGGATTCTTAAGTGCTGACTTTAAGCATCAGCTGGGGTAATTCCTGTGACTATAGAGAGTGTGCCAGATTCCCAGGGCCCAGACGCTCTGCAGGACTGAAGTGCTTGCACAGCTTACCACTGCAGTGCTCCTCTCAGACCTTCACCTGAGAGTTTGTTATCCAGGCTCTGTCTGTTTGAAAATGGGCTGCTCCTCCTATTTGCCTGCCAACCCTTGAATTCAAAGGTCTGTGTTCAGCTATCAGTGAGTCCCTTGGAAGTTTTTGAACATGTGTCTTAGAAGGCAGATAAAGAAGAAAGTGGTGATTCTGAAATAGTTTTGATACGTGTAATATTTAAGCCCACACAGGTATTATTTAATTGCTGATCAGAGATCTTAAACTGTCCCTTTTTAAAAGCCTTTCAGTTACATTGAATAACTGTGCTGTGGACACGCACAAAATGCAAATAACACTTGTTCTTCAATTATCAGCCTCTGTCCTCCCGTAAAGTCAGGTCTCACCTTTCTCCTGCCCTTGCTTTGGTGAGGGCATTGCGTTTGTGCAGTGTAAACTGCATTCAGTAATGGTCATGTGCTTAAGCACCTCTTGTTAATTAACAGTAATGAAAAATGGGAGTCCTTAAACTGTAGATCTAGTCAGAAAAGTGATTCCCTAAGAATGACATTGTAGGGCTCCGTATTTATTGTCTGACCCCTACTGATCTTACTTGTCAGGGAAAAAGCCACCTTTTGACTTGTATACGAATTGCTCTGCTGCAAATGCCGTTTGTGATCTGCAAATCCAGCTCTGCTCTCCTGGGATCCCACTTCACCGGCAGTGAAAAGTTTTGCCACTGGAACCCGGGTGACAGTCTTGCTGTGTGAAGCAAAATCTGCTCGAGCTCCCTTTCCTGTAGCGGTGTTGGTTCTGCAGGACTCCCCGTAGTAAAAGCTTTTGTCAGTAGTGTGAACAGATCTGACTCAGCAACGCAGAGCAGTGGTAAGAAGGTGCTGTTTTTACATAATTACTCATCTGACTACACTCGCGCTTTAATGTGTTGCCACCCCCACATGGTGTGCCACGTTCATTGGGAGGGATGTGTGTTACTCCTCAATGGATGAATAGTTCTGCCTGAGGAGAGGAGGATTGGCAACCTGTGCTGTACTATACTTCTTAAAAATAGATATTGAGGTATCGCAGAGACGGCTGCACAGATTAGTCTAGTCATGCAGATAATAGTACCGTGTGAGGGCTACGATACACCACAGGGAGAGTCTGGAGAGGCAGGAGCACTCCTTTCCATTTCTCACCCTTCTTCTCTTTGCACTGTGCCCAGATACCTTCTCCTAACTTCCGTAGCCCTTTCTAGACAGTGCAGCCTTTTGTGTCACACTGCAGGCCTAAAATAGCTTCTCCTTTAATAACGAAGCTTTTGAGGAGGATGGACGGAGCTTGTTCTTTCTTTTGCTCCTCTGCCTGATAGTGGTCTTTATGCCACTCACTGTACCTCTAGATCATAAGCTCCTTAGAATCTGGGGTCAATCTCTATTTGCCCCACCTAGCCGGGTGTAGGGTCCTGTGTATGTTGGAGCTGTTCTAACAAGTGTGGTAAAGAGTGTGGCCAAGGGAACAATCCCCACGTTCAAGAGGGAGCCTGGGGGATGCTGGGAGGCTCTAGGGTGGAGAGTGAGTGTTCAGAGGTAAAAGGTGCATTGGTTTTCCCATTTGGGGGCATAAGTTGTGAGGGTTTGGAAGGAATGTCCCTTCCTCTTGCCCCAAGCACAACCACATATGTTGGGCTAGTTGTGTTATGTGCGCTTCACTTTCCATTGAAGCACAAGCTATTAGCCACTGCCTGTGGCAAGATACTGCAGTAGGTAGAGCAATGGGAAGCTTTATGGCAGCTCCAGCCTCTCTCCCCATTTGGTGTGAGGAGCAGGCAGCTGTTTGCTCCTAATGAAGACAGACAGTGTCAGACCCCTGCATGGGGATGGAAGAAACCTGGGACACATGAATCCTGACAAACTGTGCCTGTGGGCTAATGAGGCTTTGAAACCAGTTCCTGAGGCAATTCCAGAGCCTGCTGCAGTGTTATCCCAGCCCTGCTGGCTGCCTAACTTGCTGCAGCCTTTATAATTGCGTGGTGGGGGGGCTTTTCCCCCTGAGGTTTGCTTTATAAAATCCCCCCTGAATTGCACTCTCCCCTTCCCCTCCACACCACAGCCAAAGTCCTCTTATCCTGGCATTCATCTCTCCAGAGCTCAGCAGGGTTACTCGGGAAACAGCCTGGTTGTTGCCTGGTTCTTCCACCATTCCCTGGACCTCTCTGCTGTCTCCTGCAGTGCAGTGTTTCTGCTAGCCTGGAAATGAAAGGAAGGATTTTAAGTTTCCGGGGCCCAACCTGTATGGTAGGCAGAGCAGACTTTCTATGTCGTTGGTCTAGGTCCAGGGGGATTGGAAAAGACTGATTGGCTCTGCCAAAGTGTTTCCAGCACTGTGACGTTCCAAGGTATTGGAACATTAAAATGTCACTCTGATTGCCATTTTACTTTTTCTGCCCCTTCAGGTCCAACATGATTTGAGCAGTTAATGAATCACTAATTAAAGAGCAAATACTTCATAGCTGTGAAAAACAGTTCTGCAAGTTTCAGGCTGCATGGAGCATTGCCTTGTCCTGTTCCTGGGACAGCAATTGTTAAACTTAAATGGAAAATTGTGTGAGAGGAAATATGACAGCTATCAACCTGACACAGTTTTGAGGTCTGATATCTTGGACTTGATATGCATAGGTGCTAATACTGTGTGTCATTGCTCCAGACTTTCCTGAGAAGATTAAAGGCTGGGTCTAGGAGATCTGTTACATGCCTGACTCTGTGATTGAGTCCCTGGATGGCCTTGGGCAGGAGTACTGTCATATTTGTAAAGCGCTCTCAGATCTTCAGGTGGAATGCACTGCAGAAATGTATATTTATCAATTATCAGAGGGGTAGCTGTGTTAGTCTGAATCTGTAAAAAGCAACAGAGGGTCCTGTGGCACCTTTAAGACTAACAGAAGTATTGGGCGCATAAGCTTTCGTGGGTAAGAACCTCACTTGCATCTGAAGAAGTGAGGTTCTTACCCACGAAAGCTTATGCGCCCAATACTTCTGTTAGTCTTAAAGGTGCCACAGGACCCTCTGTTGCTATTTATCAAATGTTTCTTTCCAGTTCTTCTGTTTCTGAAGTTCTGACATGCTTCTCAGATCTTGATCTATCAGTTTTGGCACTGGTTCAGGGACTAAATAAAGCCAAGTCTTGGACTAGTGTAACTTTAGATTCCTCACAATGGATTGTCATTCCTCACCACCTGGCTCACGTTTAAAAAGCTAAAGCTGAAAATAAAAACCTCTCTATTGCCTCTTCTAACGCAGACACACTTGGCCAAAATGTGAAATAAAGAACTGAAATGTTGTAAGTACGTTGACTAGCATTGAATGGTGATTTACCAATAATAAACAGCAGTGCTGTGTTCTAGACCATGCTCGAGGAAAATTTCTGTATATATGGATAGTCTTTGAAACAAGACTCTCCTCTTCTTGGACCCATTGCGTCTTCCATATGGGGCCCAGGGGCTTTGGAACGTGTAACTTCTCAGTGTTGTGTGCATGTACAATTGCCTTTTATGGAAAGAGGGGGAAGTATTTGCACACAGGACACCACAATCCTACTCTAGGGACTGTGGAGCCATCTGAGAGAGGCACAGCTGCCTGAGCAGAAAACACGTCTGTGGTTTGAAGTCTCTCCTTTATGTGCGGAAATTAGAAACTGATGGACGCCTGAAGTGTGCAGCCAGATTGGCTGGTGGTTTCAGTTATACTGAAACCAGAACAAAGCTCTCTGGTGAATTACAGTATGTATCCCCCATAGAGCTGAAGGACAGCAAGAGTGTAGAGCCGGAAGTGGCCTGTTGTGTGGAGAAGGAAGTGGCTGTCAGTCAAAGAGGAAACGAACCCCTGTAGTGATGTTGTCCAGGACACTAGTGTTCAGATGAGAAGAAACTAGCCCTTGGAGCAAAATATTCTGTGGCCTGTTAGTTGAGTGGCACAGTAAGCGTGGCTAATACTTCCTCCACTGCTTTTGTGTATACGGTTTGGTGGGTCTTACTTACCAGTAAGTGATGCCACTATCCTGAATGCACAGAACCAGGTTTTAGTGAGTTGGGCCCATGAGAATCTTCCAAATCAAGAGGATGTTTTTATTCTGCTTCCTCAATTTGTCTTGTCGGAAAATTTGTTTATGCTGAAATTAGAAACATGCTGCAGTATCTTCCTGGGATTTGACTTAAGCATTTTAATATTTACATTAAACACAAAACAAAAACCTTTTGCAAAGTCAAACGCTTTAAAATCAGGAAATGCCAGAAGTTAGGAAATCCCAAATTCTGTCACTAGCATAGGCAATTCCGAACACCCAACCCTGTGCCCCTCTCTCTAGACAACACCGTCTTATGACCAGATGCACGGAGTATTCGCAGCTTTAGTTGCAGTTATGAGTGCCCAGCACTTCTGACAGTCAGGCCCCAGGCATCCAATGTGTGACCGTGGAATGAGACTGTCATAATGCATACACACAAGGGATAGAATTAAGAGTGCACAGGTAGCATTAAACTTCGCATAGCCTAGATTTCAAGTGTTTAACCAACCTAAACGTACTTAACATTGTTTTTGGTATATATTTAAAATTGCAGAAAAAAGGTTTAAAAACAAACTCCGTGTGCAAATACATGGTCCTAGGGAAGCCTTTTTTTTTCCCCCTCCAACTGTTCATTAAGTGTCAGAGTTTGAACCCTGCCTCTTCAGCCAGACATCTATCACTTGAGCTACAGGAATAACTAGCTTGGCTGGCAGCAGCAGGCCTTCACCCCCTTTAGCGAACCAGCCACTAAAGGAGGATGCGTAACACACTGAGAGAATGGGTTACCCTGTGCACAAGTAGCTCTATGTAACAGATAGCATAGGAAAGGACAAAGCTATGGTAGGCTCTTTGAGAGGCAGTGGGGCTAAATTGATGGGATTTGGGACTGCTGTAGAGAGCTGGATTCTAATCCCAGTTTATGTAACCTCTCTCTGGGGCATCTGAGGCCTGATTTAAGAGCTATAAAGAGTAAAAAATCAACACCAGTCATTAGAAGTGAATCTAGAATTCATGCTTTCTTGGTTCCCACTTGCCATTATTTTCTCTCTCCTCCGGCGCTTCTCATCCCGCATCCCTGGGGCATTTGGGCAGAGAACCCTTTTGCTCTGTGCTGTAGTCCGGTGGCCCATCTTCCCCCTTACCCCAAAAAAGTGAGAGATGCTGTGTCCTGGATGAGTTTGGCCCAATTTGTCCTCTGCATGCCTGGTCTGGTACACCTGCTCCAGCAGCAGGGGTCCAAACCTAGCAAGGCAAAAACCCTGAACAGTCTTTCAAGGTGGAGCAGTAACACCACAACCTACAGAAAAGAAATAGTAATGTTTCAGGAGTTTCTAATTCAGTCAAAACTGAATGGGATTGTACCACAGCAGCAAAAGGCACTTTCCTGACCCCAGGGATCTTCCCCTGGTGAAGTTCAAAGCTTTGCTTCATGCAGTGGAGGTTTCTGTGTTACAGCACGTAGTTTCACAAATCCTTTATACTGGAAAGAGTCAGAGCACTTAAATATAGGGGTCGAGGTCAGTGCAGGCTCCCATGTTAATATTCAAATGAAAAGGGTAAATGTGTTGAAACAGCAAAGAATTTCCTGTTTTGAGTCTAGTCTTTTATTGGGATGTGGTGGGGAGGGAGGGAAAACTGCGGAGTGGTAAATTGGAGCCATTTTGCTTAGCTGCCACCATAGTGTCTGCAGCAGACAGATGCCCCAAGCTCTGAGGCTTAAAACAGGGAACTAGATTGTTGGAAATTGTGGGGGGAGGTGGGCCTGTTTCTGGCTCTGCCACAGGTTTTCTTTGTGGCCTTGGGCATCTCACTGTTTCATTAATTTTGGGTGCTCTACTTGCACCTGATTCTTTTTCTAGAAGTGTTGAGCCCCTTTACCTCCAGTTAGTCCATTGGAACTGTTTGGGCGCTCAGCACTTACAGAAATCTGGGCCCAGGAGCATCAGCTTGGGCTTCTCAAGTAAATGGATGCTTCTGGGCCTCACTTTCCCCTGCTGTAAACTGGCCTCTTTGTCACTGGAATATTGAGATTAATTTAAAGTAATTTATAGAGCACTGGTGAGATCCTCAGCTGGAAGATGTCATAGGACGGGCTGGATGTTTACATATGGAGTAAGAAGCACTTACACGCTCTTCCCTCTCCAGGTGGAAGAAAGTCCAGGGATTTTTCAGAATACTAGGTGTCACAACAAACCTGACTATTACCTTTCCTCCTCTTCCCCCCTCCCCCACCCCTTTTGTAAATACTTCTCAAAGGCCAGAAGTTAAGGGAAATGAAATGAATTTGTCCAGATTACAGAAAAGATGCTGCTATTCTCCATGAGACTTCTTAGGGTATGACTACATTGCACTCATGTCCAGAGATACCCGAGTTAGCTTTACTCCTAGCTAGCTTGGATACCGAAAAGTGAAGCTCTGGTAGCACAGGCGAGTAATTAGCTGGCATTCTGAACAGGCTTTGTATAACGCACACTGCCATGGTCTCACTGCTCCAGTCCCTGAGCTAGTTAAAGTTAGTTTGGGTCTATCTGCCCTTGTGCCCCAGGATTGCACTGTAGCCATACCCCTAGTGTATTATCCTTGCTAATAGTGATAGGCGCTATTGCAGGGCAACTCCAATCTCAGTTCCGGTAGCTATGCAGGGGCGACACAGTGTGCCCACAGAGCTGTAGTCTAGCAGAATGACATTCGGGTGGTGGGAGCGAATTGCTAGAGTTGGGAATTTCTCTAACATCTTACCTTTACTAGCACCTTTCTTCCTGTAGGATCCCAAAGCACTTCACAAACTAAATAGACCGTGCATGTAGCACCAGTGATAGGAGCTGCCTTTGGGAAGGAGCACGGAGCAATGCTGCGTAACAGTTATGGGCTGGAAGTGACAAGGTTTGGCGAAAAGGCAGTCGGCATATTGGAATCAGAAATGGGATGAGGAGTACTTGTGGCACCTTTAAATTTGTTGGTCTCTAAGGTGCCACAAGTACTCCTCATTCTTTTTGCTGATACAGACTAACATGGCTACCGCTCTGAGAGATGGGATGCTATAGCATAAAACCAAAAGACTCAATAAGGCCCCGTTACTTCCTCTTTTTCAGAAATTGGAGGAGTGAAGGCAAATAGTTGGGTTAATCTGCTACAATAAATTTAAGTTACAAAATTAAAATTGCTTGTCTAGGCTGGGCTGTTTATTCGTGCCCAGGTCTGGGTCAAACTGTACCCACCATCTTAGCGTGCCTTAATCATCCTGGGAGCATGTTGCATCACTAGAGTGGAGTGGTGTTCAGGCAAGTTTTATCCAGTGCAAAGGCACAAATATAGTGCATTTGCATCATGAGGATAGCCAGCAGGCCTAAAATAAATACAGCCTCCTGGGTCAGGAGCTGGCTCAGACATGGCAAATAGACATCATGGCGATAGGAAGTAGAGAAGACTAGAAAAACTCATAGGAGCTCCAGCCTTGCTTATCTGCAAAGGGCATCCGTCCCCATTCCCTGACTTCTAAGGTGGTGTGCAGCCTCAGGGTTCTCTGTAGCTACTCCTGGACATCCAAACTGATCCAAAATACTACCTTGCATCTGTGATGGGCTAGGAGACTGCATCCCCCTCTCAAATGCAGCCCTAGCAACAGTGATCCATGCACTTATCCTCTCCAGCTAAACTCCTGCAGCATTTCCTACCTGGTACTGGCCAGGAAGGCCACACAAGCTATCGCTAGCCTGTCGTGCTGCAGCTTGCTTGCTACTTAAGACTGATGGTGCATGTCACTGCAAGGCTCTGTTCTCTGTGCTGGCTCCTGGTCCTTACCTGTGGAACCCTCAGTGATCATTTCTTGCTCTAAGACCCACTGCGAAATATCCCTTTTTAACAGACCAGCTGGAGGGAGAGACTTCTGTGGGACCTGTTTCCACTTTCATTGCTCCTTCAGTAAATCCTGCATGACTAATGCCAGCTTTCCTGCATTTGCATTTCCCACTCGTACTCACGAGAACTGTGCGCTGGGTTGATTAATTCGTCTCTACCACCAGTACTCAATATTGTATTTTCTAAATCAGTCACTCCTTCAATTATTGTTCCCCCTCCCCCCAAAAAACTTCCATCTTTGTTAGTCATGGAGTCCAGTCGAATATCATTCTTATTGGTACGGGACTCCACCTGCCCTTGTAGGGTGAAGGACTGGGAGCTCTAACAAGTCCTTTTCATTTCCAAATTCTGATGTGATAAATTCCTTAAGATCCTGGCTTGATAATTCTCCTAACCAGCTAGAAATAGTTAGAAAATCAGTGTGAGTTATACATAAGATGAGAGACTAGCAATGTAGGACATGTAAAAGGGGAGTCGTTGTGTAGGCTCAGGAGTGAGGATACTGTATTCTTGGCTGTACCTGTCGTGGCAGCAGACAACCTAAGGGGTGTGTGAACCCCGTCTGACTGTTCATATGTACTATCAGCGGCTATGCATATACCTGGGTAACTTTTGTATTGGAATCACTTATCTTGTGGCTGGCTAAGTAGTCCATGTCTAAAGCAGTGAATCCATGCCACATCTCCCTCACATTATTCCAGGTCTCACGCCACAGCCCTGGTGTAGAGGACTGAATTTGGGCACAGGAACTAGAGGTTCCTGAGTTTTAATCCTAGTTTTGCCATTTGCTCATTGCGGTTTTAGACCATACGGTACAGAGAGCCAAATGGTCAAAATTTCCCCAAACACATCTGAAGAATAATTATCCAAAATATTCCCAGACCCAGCCCAGTGTGGTTTGGAGGCCCCTGCCTGGGACATATTCTGTTCAATTAGGAAATCAACTGTGTTTTATTGTGCACACAAACTCCATGGCTCTGCTGCTTCTATTTCCATTGATGGAGCCCTGTAGCCTCAACGCTGGTTGATAGATAGCTGGTGCTCAGCTGTTACATTAAGGGCCACACTTTCTCTCTGGTACATGGGATTTGAGGTTTGGGGAACAATAGCATGAACTGTGAGGAACCGTTCCCCCTCCCCCAGATACCTCTCAAGTTCCTGCTGTTTGGGAAATCACTATAGTGAATAATAGTAAAGTGTCTTGTAATTACCAGGGATCCTCCTGTGACCTCCATGGGTCAGGCCTTCTGGGCTGGATTCACCATGGTACAGGTATGTCAAAAGGAGAATGTCTCTTACACAGACACACCACCTCTAGAAAGTGGAGACTGAGCTGAGCATGGTTGGGGCCTTGGTTGGTCCGCCTTGTGGACGTGATATGGTGGTCCTATTTGTGTGAGCTTCACTTCTGCTGTTGGGTCCCTGCTGCAGAATTTGGATCCGGTGCGAAGGGTCTATTTCCCTAAGGGAGTGGCAGTGGTGGAGCAGGAGACTGCACAGGCTCTGGGCTGTTGGAGCAGTGAGAGCTGTCTGGTATGTTTCCCTCCTCTTGCCGCCTCAGAGAGAGGTTTTCCTACCGGCCTACAGCTGAGCCTCAGGAGCTGGGAGCAGGTTTCTCTGTGACCCCTCCCAGTGTCATCGCCTGCACAGGAAGTCACTGGTAATGCCTGAGCTCTTATTTTTAGTCCTGATGCTGCCATCGGTCTGTGGCCATTAGCCAGTAAGAGACTTAACCGAAGAGATAAACACGTTAATCTCTTTAGGCCTTCCCCCTCATCTGCTGCCACTGCTTCTCTGTGCATCTTGACATGCAGCTCTCCTGGGCCCTGGGGCTGGCCTGGGCCCCTGGCACAATGTCATTCAAGTCTCTTCTCAGCAAAGTTGCTGGAGTCCTCAAGTGTGTGATTTTGTAGTGTTCAAGGGGGGGAAATTTGCCCCCTTATTCTGACCTCCACGTTAGCAGCAGGAAGATCAGCCATCCTTCCCCAGCCTGTCTCCCCCCCCCTCCCCCCCATTTGGCAGGGAGCAGCCTGAGCTCTCCCCTTGCTTTATCTCCCTTTTTCCTCCTCCCTTGGAGAAATCCTGTATAACTTAACAGGGCTGGAACAGAAACCTATGGAATGTAATGAAGGACGCTTACACCTTTCTATTGGGTTTAAAGCATCCTGTGGAAGTCTACAGCAGGGAAATCAGTCTCTGTGAAATTCTATAGGGCATTCTGTTAAAAGGCATGTGTTTCATTCCCCTCCCACTTCACCATCTGCTTTCCTGGGAGGATGGGGGGCAAGACTGATTAGAGCATCCGCCCCCTAAATGGCCATTGAGCATGAGCGGAGGATCGTTTTCCAGGCCTGGGATTCTGGCTGTCTCTTTCCTCCCCCACACCTTTCTGATTGCATGCCCAGGTGTGATTTCATGGAGCCTTTGCACAGGTGTGATTTCATGGAGCCCTTTGCACATGGATTTTGGAGAGGAAGTGCATTCCACCTGGCTTTCCTCTGGTTGTGGGGGCAGATGAGTTTTAAAGGCTGTGTGTGTTTGGAGTTGGGTTTTGTTTTATTGGAGGGGGATGACGGAAGGTCTGAAAGACACAGGCTATAGTGCTAACCAGCAGTGGTGCCCTTAGACCTATGTGGCAGTGTAGGACCCTGTTCTCCAGGGAGCCCCTGGCCACAATGCTCACCTTGTGGTATGAACCACAGGCTGAGGAGATACTGGGCAGTGTTGTGAGCATGTTGAGGATGGAACCAGTCGTGTGGGAAGGAAGCTGGATAAGGTCCTGTTGCATATTTCTGGATTCTAATGGCACCTTCCTGTAGAATCAGCCTATTCAACAGTGCAATGTTTCTGCAGCTGTGTCCGTGCATGGTGTTTTGAGATCCCAGAGGTGGAGGGGGAAAGGGAGTAAGGCTTTTGCGTAGAATGCAATTAGTTTTCATGACCAGATACCATAGTGATGGGTACTCAATAAATGTGCTGCTATAAGCACCGTACTGCACTGCACTTGCTCGTGGCACTGACGCTTGAGTTGGCTGCAGGTGAGTGCTCTGTGCTCTCTTGCCCACAGAGGATTTAGCATGAGCTGGTTTCACAAGGGGACGTTCGGTGTTGAAGGGGTAGATTTCTAGGGTGACTTCCCCTTCGCAGCTGCTTGGTGGGAACAGGGTTTGACTTTGAAGTTGAGCATCGTGTTGTATCGAATCCTTGTGTCGAATCAAGAGCTGGACTCCGTGGAGGTGCTACAGGGGATGGAACTGAGAGCTGGGTTCCTGCGAGGCTTGAAGCGAGGTTGCAAGCCTCCCGTTCAGGACTGATAGTGCCCAGCGGGAATGATGTCAGACATCAGGTGTCTGTATTTCCTGCCCGAGAGAGAGCGCCATCTCCAAAGGAAGTTATTTTGCAGCTTGTTCGGCCCTCCCCTCTTTTTCTAGTGTTCAGTTTACTTCTGCAGTTTAAAGTGACGGTCTCTGCTTCGTGAAGAATAGCAGTCTTCGGTGCTCTCTTGCAGAGGGTCTCGTTCACTGAAGCCTGGTTCCTGGGAAGTTGTCCACCCCCAAATCTACCAGGGAAACCCCCCGCTGACTGCTTGAGCCATCATGGGCAAAGCATCCTTGCTACTGCTGGAAATTTTGCTGGTCAAGCAGAACAGAGGGCATTCCTTGACTTCTCTATGTTGATGCAGGTGGGAAAGCAGCTGTCCAAAGGTGCTATAGGGACAGCACTGCTGTCAGCTCAGAAGGAAGGAGTGGAGGGAGCAGTGGTGTGTCCTTGGAGGTGATAATGTTTAGCACTTGGGTAATTCTTCCAGTCTTCAGACTCCCAAACTGCTAACACCTGTTTGTTGAGAGGTGGTATTCTCCCCATTGTGTGGGTGGGGACACTGAGGCATAGAGCTGTGTGCTTTGCCCAGAGTCACAGACTGCGTGGATGGTGGGGATGGGATTAGAACATGGGGGTCTGCCTCATTCTGGTTACGTTTTTTGCATCTTTCCCGTTGAAAGAAATTGTCGTATTTCACTCTCCGCTTCCTTACAGAACCACTGCATTCAATTAGCAAATCCCTCAATCTTCTCATAGCCATAGGTCAGACTTGACTGAGCTAACTCACGGGTTTGGCATGAGCCACCACACAGTTGGCCAGGTGACCTAGAACCAGCCTTGCCCCTCTTTCTGCTCTGCCGTGGAGCCCAATTTCTGAAATTAGGCCTTCTGCTGCTTACTTGACACCCACATGGTCCTCCTCACTGTGCAACGGTGGGGAGTGTCCTATGGTGCTGAGCAAGACGCAACCCGAACAGGAGAGTATGATCCCTGGTCTTTTGGCTGAGCAGTGTCTGGAGTTGCGTTGAAATTGATGTGACGGGGAAGGGTGGGATTGCGAGATACCGAAGACCCTGAATGCGTGGCAGTGTGCCGTAACTTCTCCTCCTTGCCTAAACCAAAGGAATTTGAGTGCAGCTGTGGCAGGTGTGTGCCAAACCACCTTTCTACAGAGTAGAAATGGCTCAGAGCCATTAGACATGGTGGCCCTCCTAAATCCCAGCAGCCACATTGTTTCTTGACTTGAAGTGGGTATGGGGAGGCTCCACTTTGCTGAAGGCCCAGAGAGACACTCTCCATAGTTTGTATGTGTGCGCTCACATGCCACACAACTCCTTAGGTCAGGTGCTTAGGGGCTGTGTACCTAGCTTTCTCACACCAGGAGCAGTGCTTGGGGCATGCACTGAGGTGCGGCAGGAGAGGAATTCCAGGCGCGGGTGGGGATTTCTTCTGCTGCTTCTTGGGACCAGGTTAACAAACTGAGGCTGTATGGAAAAGTGGTGGACATGCCAATTTCTAGCACACACCGGTGACGGGAAGAGGAAGGTGGAACCAACCCCTCAGGAGCTGTGATTGACAGCTAACCATCTCCCCATCACTGGCATCCGTGGCTTAAACACTGAACTGGAAAACGCCATCAGACATAGGGCATCCTTGGCAGATGGCTCCCTGCCCCTGGCTCCCCCATCCACTGCATCCCAGTATGATACCCTCCCTGCTTCAAGCTTCTCTGGACCTCTTGGACTCCCTGAAGCAGGCCATGGGGCAAGATGTGACCTCCCCTAAGTCTGCAGTGTGGTTAAGAGATTGGTGCAAGAACCTGGCTGATGTGTTTTGCTGGACTTGTGTAGCCTCTCCCTGGCTTAGAGAGGGACTTGCATGCAGGAGCAGAGAACAGCTTCTACGCAAATTGTTTGGGTAGCCCCCTTCCATGACTTTCTTGCCCCAGTCTAGCTTCCCCTTTTGCTGGGTCCTGCGGTGCTCAGTTTGTGACATCTCCTTTGCTTCCAGAGCCACAGACTGCAGCATCCCCCGCCCAGGATTGTGACCTCACTGCAGGCACCAGCTGAGCCCTTCATTTTCCATAACATTCCTGCTGTCTTTGTCTGCCACAGTTCCCAGGTCCCCTGTGTCTGTCCTCCTGCTTCCATCCAACAAAGATGAGGGCTTAAAGCCATAGAGCTCCGTATTGTTCAGGCAGGGCAGCAGGAGCTCAGAGCAGTCTCTGCCCACTTGACAGGTGCAGCAAGAGAAGGAACTGCTACCTCTGCCTTCGAGTGAGGGAGACTGGCCTCTGCCATAGAGGTGACATGATTGTGGGGCATTGTGTCGCTGGTGACAAATGGAAGCAGGAACAAGGGTTAAGAAGTTCAGGGCAGCATATGCATAATCCCTTTGCTGTTTTGCCTGAAGCCAGTTGCTCTGCCATGAGTCGGGGAGACAGAGAAATAAACGTTGTTATCAGGTTTGGTGTGCATGAGGGAGGAATACCTTTTAATTCATTATTGGAAATGAATGTTAAGTGGGTTTTTTTTTCCCCAGGAGATTTCAAGAGCCCTCTGGAGTTTTCGAGAGAAGTTGATTTGAATGTAAGGAACCTTTGCAGTCCCGAAGCTCTTGAACGGTGCATAATGAGGTTCACGATTCCAGGGGGCCAAATATGTATCCTGTGACAACTCTTGCTTGCCTCTGGTGGCTTGAAACCTCCCCCTGCCACACACCCTGCCCCTTCCACCCCCACGCCCCTCCCAACTGGCATGTGCGTGTACCGTTCTGCAAGTGCAGATAGTGTAAACTTACCCTTTGTTTCTTACCTCCGGGTCCGGCGGCAGGCAATCTATGTTCTGGGATCGATTTATCGCGTCTGGTCTAGACGCGATAAATCAATCCCGGATCGATCCCGGAAGTGCTCGCCGTTGACGCCGGTACTCCAGCTCGGCGAGAGGAGTACGCGGCATCGACAGGGGAGCCTCCCTGCCGCGTCTGGACCCACGGTAAGTTCGGACTAAGGTACTTCAAATTCAGCTACGTTAATAACGTAGCTGAATTTGTGTACCTTAGTCCGAAGTGGGGGGTTAGTGTGGACCAGGCCAAAGCCCCTCTGTCACCTCTGCACCTTCTATGTATTGCACAGCGTGGCCTGCTTGCCCGTCCTGTGTGACACAAGGAGATTTGCAGCAAAAGGAAAGCACATTATGTGCAGCAGGGAGCTAGAATTCCTGCCTCCTGCCAGAGAGTCGTCTTTTGAGGGCGGGAGAATCTGTAGGCGCACCCATTTTAGAAATTATGTGACAGTACGAGCCTCGTCCCAAGCGTTCTGGCTTACAGTAGGGTCACTGCAGTGGTTGGGTCTATTGCTGCAGCATGCTGTAGTATATTAGGAACAGTCTTAGGAGCAGCCTGGCTTGGAGTGCTTCAGAGCTGCCTGCCCCCCATCCTTGCCTTCCTCTGTAGATAGATTTTCATGTGAGCTCCAGCAGCTGCTAGAGAGGCTGCAGCCGCAGTAGTTTCCCTGCTTTCCTCAGTAAGGAACTTGCTGTATGATTTGATGTTTAATAGTCTGAGCTGCCAGAGCCAGTGTAGGACGATGGTGATGTAGGGGGATCGTTTTCCACCTGCAGCTTCTGAGTCAGTGTCTGAGAGCAGGAAGCAGTCCCTGGCAAAAGAAGTATGGATGTTACTTTGATACTAAGCACGCTCAGGAATGAGCGTACCATGGGTAGAGATTGTGCTTTTGAGTACAGAGGTCTCCTCTCCCTTGGAAGCCAGGAAAACAGAGGCCTCTGGTCCCTCTGGAATTAAATTAGCTGTGTGCTGACTACCGTACTTCTTGTATTTATAACTTACCCTATCGGTGACTAATGTGTTTGTTTTTTGTTACTGAATAAAATAAAAAATGTTAGTGTGAGCGTGTGTATTGATGGGAAGTCTTCCCCTCTGCCTCACCAGCAGTGTGGTCAGGAGCTTCACGAGGGGCTGCTTGGGTGGACTTTATACTGAGTTTGAATTGTAAACTGTGCCCGCATAAGCGGACTTTCATTTAGTGCCTGCTTGCCGACGTGATCTCCTGTCTCACGTTCTGATCTCTGCTTCTTCCTATATAGATTTCTGTATCCTTGCCACAGATGTATGTACTCTCAGGAGGATAAAATCTTATTTCAACTTTCCTGCTAAGTGCATTGACCATTAAGTAGAAACCTAACAACATGGCTGTAGTACGAAGTGTTTGGACCGTGATCAAATCACTCCTTCCTGGTGGCTTTGTCTGCATGGTGGTGGTGTCGATAGGAAAACTGGCTGTAGTCAGTCCCTGGGCGCTCTTGCTCCCTCCTGGCTCCCCCGCCTGTGAGTTGGTAGTATTAGGGAAGGGAAATAGGTTGCAGACTGGTTCCCAGGGCTCTTCTTATTCTTTGTGGGTGATTTGCAAGTGAATCAATGATGGGCTGATTGGGGAGTAAGGGGGGGAGAATGGTTTGCTGATTTTTAAAGTGCCCTGTTGTCATCTTTCTGACGAGCTTACCGCCAGTGCTGGCAAGCTACCCCAAAGGAACACAGCCTAGCTGCTCGGGGGATTGTCACCCCCTGTTGTCCTGTAAGCATATTGACACCTCCTGGAAGGACTAGAGAGCCCCTGGCTGCAAGTTAATCCCACCCCTCTCACCCCAGCTTGCTGTCAGAGCACTAGGGATCCTCCTGGAAGGAGCAAGCATCAGTTCGATCAGGTTTTTAATGAATGTATTCATGTGCCATATTCAAAGCCTGTCTGACAGCTCCACCTCCCACCCCATTCCGATTGTACAGACCCACCTTTGCCCCAGTCTCCTTGCTTCCCCTGTGTCTGCTACAGCAGTAGCTTGCGTGCAGTGATAACGATGGGAAAGAAGTGTTTGTTTTTTAACTTTATTTTATTTGATGCCAGAAATATTGTTCGTGTTTCATTCCCCCCACCCCCCAAAAAAAAAACAACTCACCATCTGATTCAGCTCTCAGCTTCTTGCTGCTCCCTTGCAGATAAGTCCCTGCTTCCCTGGATGTGTTACCCTGTTGCTTTTTTCCCAGGACACTTCCCTTCTGCTGGTTGCCAATGTCTCCTGTCCATGCAGTGACTCCAGTTCCTAATGGTTGTGGCTTTGCTTTCCTCCTCCTGTGTAGCACTGGCTCATAGCTGAGACAGCTGTAGTAGGATGACTGCCCCTCCTTGCATACAGCTGCTTTATAGGCCTCCAAGATTATCTTTGTGGTAAACACCTGGTACCCCTTACAAACAGCTGGGAACAAGAGCCAGCCAACTTTCACAGATCGTCAGCTGTACTCCTTGGTCCACAGCTCAGGAACCTCTGCGTTAGAGGGCTGGATTACAGCCTGTAACGTTTGAGCTAAATTATGTCTCCACCTTGTGGTCAAAAGCCAAAGTACCACTTGTAGTACCTGGAGTGCTCCTCATAACACCTCTTCTGAGTGGCTGAGCACTCTGTGATGCATCAGTTAACTGAGGGGAAAAGCTTTGGTTTTCTCCTGCAAGTGTCTAGGTGTGTGGGGAGAAGCAGAGAACAGCTCAGTCTCATGTGTTGTTTTGTGAGCAGACATTTAAACCAGACTACTAGAACAAAAGCAATGTACCATTAAACCCAGCATCGGTTCCCTTTGAGCTGCCTCTTGTGCTCAGCAGCAGAGCCTGTTGCATGCAGGCACAGCAATCTATTTCAGATGGCTTTTCTCCTTCTAGAGCCTTGGTATTTTTGAATACTAGTGCTCAGGGATGGCTTACTTAGGATTCCTGCGCCCCAGCTCGTGGGGAGCTTGGCTATAAAGATGCCACTTGCAGATGCGACAAATGGTGATCGATTACACAGACAGGACTTCAACTAGTTGATCTGAATCTGCCTCTAGCCACAGATGTATAACTGCTGGGACATGGGATGTGGGTTCTGTGCTCCTGAGCCACATGTTGCAGGCAAGTTAAGCAGAGATTAAACTGGGCTGGGATTGGAGGAGCCAAGTCATCTGACAGAGACCTGTGAAACTTCCTTTATTTCCATATCCCTTCAGACATGATCAGCAGGGCTGTCCCTCCCTGTTCGAGGGCACCTGGACCTTTGCTTTTTAAACTTGGTGGTAGTGGAGACCAGGGTGTGAAAGGGGAAGCTCCCTTGATTCTGGCTCTTCCTTGTATGGAACTGGTGTTCTGAGATGTCAGCCAGGGCTTACAGGTGCGAACTGCCCCATTTATCTCAATTAGGAAAGGACTCTGAAGCATAAAGCTGACAATTTAAACAGCGGCCTGGCTAACTTCTTCTGCTGAATTTAGCAGCTAATGTGCTTATTCCAGGATCCCAGGTTCCTTTCTTACCTCCCTAGGGGCCAAACCCCCAACCTATCTCCAGACCCTTCAGCTTCCCCCCACCTGCTTCTATAATGCACTTGTGTAGTTGGGTTTTTGTTTGTTTTGTTTGTTTGTTTTAATCTATGGCTCATAGATTCTAGGGCTGGAAGGGACCTCGAGAGGTCATAGAGTCCAGTCCCCTGCCCTCATGGCAGGACCAAATACTGTCTAGACCATCCCAGATAGACATTTATATAACCTACTCTTAAATATCTCCAGAGTTGGAGATTCCACAACCTCCCTAGGCAATTTATTCTAGTGTTTAACCACCCTGACAGTTAGGAACTTTTTCCTAATGTCCGACCTAAACCTCTCTTGCTGCAGCTTAAGCCCATTGCTTCTTGCTCTATTCTTAGAGGCTAAGATGAACAAGTTTTCTCCCTCCTCCTTATGACACCCTTTTAGATACCTGAAAACTGCTATCATGTACCCCCTCAGTCTTCTCCTTTCCAAACTAAACAAACTCAGTTCTTTCAGCCTTCCTTCATAGGTCACGTTCTCTAGACCTTTAATCATTCTTGTTGCTCTTCTCTGGACCCTCTCCAGTTTCTCCACATCTTTCTTGAAATGTGGTGCCCAGAACTGGACACAATATTCCAGTTGAGGCCTAGCCAGCGCAGAGTAGAGCGGAAGAATGACTTCTCATGTCTTGCTCACAACACTCCTGTTAATGCATTCCAGAATCATGTTTGCTTTTTTTGCAACAGCATCACACTGTTGACTCATATTTAGCTTGTGGTCCACTATAACCCCTAGATCCCTTTCTGCCGTATTCCTTCTTAGACAGTCTCTTCCCATTCTGTATGTGTGAAACTGATTGTTCCTTCCTAAGTGGAGCACTTTGCATTTGTCTTTATTAAACTTCATCCTGTTTACCTCAGAGCTGAAGTGTGGGGACAGTGTAAAATTGAATTGAACACCACAACACATAGTACAAAGGCTCCTGAATGGAGTGTGGTATTTGGGGGGTTAATTCATTAAAACCCTCCAGTCTTCGTTTAAATGAAGCTCCTGAAGGATTGGCAGTTTGTGGCACCAAGGTGCTGCAGGATCCAGGGATTTTTTTCCCCACTTTCTGCAGGATAAGCAGGGCCTTGGCTATAAACTGGGTCCCTGATACAGCTGTGTTTGCAGTGCAGACAGATTGTGTGTGTGGTTTAGAGTTGGAGGTTAAATTTTATGCCTCTTCTGCTTTTGGGGGATTTGATGGCCTCACTGTCACCTCCTTCCTGAACTTCTGCCCTGAAATAAGGGATTTGAAAGATCACACCGCTGCCTTGACAACATGGGGGAAGTGGAGAGCGCGGGCTGTGAATAAGCTAGTGTCACTCTGAAGGAGAAAGAATGCCCTTCTAATCAGTGTCGAGGACAAATCTTTCAGGATTTCCTCTCCTGCCTTTTTCATCTGTCACCCTCCCCTCTTTAACTGCTTCCCTGCATCACCTGTGCCCCTGGCATGTCCTGCCCTGAAATCCCAGCCCTTGAGAAGAACTTTCAGAAGCTGCAGCAGGGACTTGGGTAAAAGCCCATGGTTGCCTATAGAAAGCCTTTAGAGTAGCAGCCGTGTTAGTCTGTATCCGCAAAAAGAACAGGAGTACTTGTGGCACCTTAGAGACTAACAAATTTATTAGAGCATAAGCTTTCATGGACTACACCCACTTCTTCGGATGCATATAGAATGGAACATATATTGAGGAGATATATATATACACACATACAGAGAGCATAAACAGGTGGGAGTTGTCTTACCAACTCTGAGAGGCCAATTAATTAGAAAAAGAGAGAGAGAAAAAAAAAAAAACTTTTGAAGTGATAATCAAGATAGCCCAGTACAGACAGTTTGATAAGAAGTGTGAGAATACTTACAAGGGGAGATAGATTCAATGTTGGTAATGGCTCAGCCATTCCCAGTCCTTATTCAAACCGGAGTTGATTGTGTCTAGTTTGCATATCAATTCCAGCTCAGCAGTCTCTCGTTGGAGTCTGTTTTTGAAGTTTTTCTGTTGTAATATAGCCACCCGCAGGTCTGTCACTGAATGACCAGACAGGTTAAAGTGTTCTCCAACTGGTTTTTGAGTATTTTGATTCCTGATGTCAGATTTGTGTCCATTAATTCTTTTGCGTAGAGCCTGTCCGGTTTGGCCAATGTACATGGCAGAGGGGCATTGCTGGCACATGATGGCATATATCACATTGGTAGATGTGCAGGTGAACGAGCCCCTGATGGTATGGCTGATGTGATTTGGTCCTATGATGATGTCACTTGAATAGATATGTGGACAGAGTTGGCATCGGGGTTTGTTACAAGGATAGGTTCCTGGGTTAGTGGTTTTGTTCGGTGATGTGTGGTTGCTGGTGAGTATTTGCTTTAGGTTGGGGGGTTGTCTGTAAGCGAGGACAGGTCTGTCTCCCAAGATCTGTGAGAGTAAAGGATCATCTTTCAGGATAGGTTGTAGATCTCTGATGATGCGCTGGAGAGGTTTTAGTTGGGGGCTGAAGGTGACAGCTAGTGGTGTTCTGTTATTTTCTTTGTTGGGCCTGTCTTGTAGGAGGTGACTTCTGGGTACTCGTCTGGCTCTGTCAATCTGTTTTTTCACTTCAGCAGGTGGGTATTGTAGTTTTAAGAATGCTTGATAGAGATCTTGTAGGTGCTTGTCTCTATCCGAGGGATTGGAGCAAATGCGGTTATATCTTAGAGCTTGGCGGTAGACAATGGATCGTGTGGTGTGTCCTGGATGGAAGCTGGAGGCATGTAGGTAAGTGTAGCGGTCAGTAGGTTTCCGGTATAGGGTGGTATTTATGTGACCATCGCTTATTAGCACAGTAGTGTCCAGGAAATGGACTGCTTGTGTGGATTGATCTAGGCTGAGGTTGATGGTGGGATGGAAATTATTGAAATCATGGTGAAATTCTTCTTTTCCATGGGTCCAGATGATGAAGATGTCATCAATGTAGCACAAGTAGAGTAGGGGCGTTAGGGGACGAGAGCTAAGGAAGCGTTGTTCTAAGTCAGCCATAAAAAGGCTCGTTCACCTGCACATCTACCAATGTGATATATGCCATCATGTGCCAGCAATGCCCCTCTGCCATGTACATTGGCCAAACCGGACAGTCTCTACGCAAAAGAATTAATGGACACAAATCTGACATCAGGAATCAAAATACTCAAAAACCAGTGGGAGAACACTTTAACCTGTCTGGTCATTCAGTGACAGACCTGCAGGTGGCTATATTACAACAGAAAAACTTCAAAAACAGACTCCAACGAGAGACTGCTGAGCTGGAATTGATATGCAAACTAGACACAATCAACTCCGGTTTGAATAAGGACTGGGAATGGCTGAGCCATTACAAACATTGAATCTATCTCCCCTTGTAAGTATTCTCACACTTCTTAGCTATCTTGATTATCACTTCAAAAGTTTTTTTTTTTCTCTCTCTCTTAATTAATTGGCCTCTCAGAGTTGGTAAGACAACTCCCACCTGTTTATGCTCTCTGTATGTGTGTGTATATATATATCTCCTCAATATATGTTCCATTCTATATGCATCCGAAGAAGTGGGCTGTAGTCCACGAAAGCTTATGCTCTAATAAATTTGTTAGTCTCTAAGGTGCCACAAGTACTCCTGTTCTTTTTATAGAAAGCCTGTTGGCTGTTGTGCCTCACTTGTTGGTGCGAAGGCTGCCATGTGTGAGGTGAGCATCGAGCTGGCTGGGAGAAGAGCAGCAGGAATGCTGTAGGCTTGAGAGTTGTTTGGAGGCACCCACAACTGAATGGCAGCAGCAGCACTTATCTGGGCCAGCAGGGATTCAGAGAATGAGTGAGTTACCCTAGGATGCTGCGTCTCTGTCACAACTGTGGCTCGGCCATCAGCCGTTTGGGAACTGGCAGCTTTGTTTAGTTGCTGCTAGCAGTGGAGAGTTCCTATTGATTGAACGATGGATGGGACAGGTTACCTCAGCCTGCCCACAAGCTGGAATTTCTTTACCTTCACCGGGGGCGGCTGGTCACAGCTGTATTCTGTCCTTACCCCTCGTTCCCATCTTCCTCAAACCAAGGATTTCCTTTACTCCCTTCTTCACAACCGAGTGTTTCTTTGCATTGCTCTTCCTTCCACATTCCTTTTCTTTCCCGTCTCTTTTTTCCTCTTCTTTCTCTTCTGCTCTGGCTCCCCTTCAGGGACACTCTCCGGTCTCCTTCCCCTCTCGCCTTCAAGTGCCTGCAGGTGTTTTTATCTTAGAAACACACACATTATGTTAATATTTCCAAGATTTCTGGGGAACAAATTCTGGGCCGCCCTCTTGCTGAGTCTTAAGATTCTGAATGTGCTTGGAGGTATGTTCGCTGCCGCAGGATTGCTGTCCTTGGAACATGAAAACACAGGCTCCACTGCCTCTGCCCTTTTGTCTCCTGATTCCTAGTCCCTGTTGGTCTGCTTGTGCTGCAGGGCAACACATACTTGCATGGAGTACAGAGCAGGGACCTATCTATACTCCCCGCTCCGCACTTCCTGGACTTCAGTGGCCCTCAGCAAAATGGGACCAACAGGTCTTTAATGGAGAGAAGGGGAAGCAGGTTGGAGTGGCTATCATTTGCCAGTATTTGTCTTGGAGGGAGACCACCTTTTCATCTAGCCACCAAGAATGCTAGCGGGAAGCCAGCTGGCTACCAGGCCAGGCATCCAGATTTTGAAACTGCAAAAACAAAGGACAAAGACACTTATCTGGTGCTTTCTGTTTCTTTGGGTGTTAGGTATTCTGGGAATGGCTCTGGTAGTGTGGCCTGGATGAGATCGGTACGTGTTGGGGTATGGAAGGGATGGGATGGCTCGGGGTTGGTCATGGGATACGGTCTTCCCCCGTGTTGCTAATTGGAATGCAGCCCAGGTGGATAGGCATTGAAGGTTGTGACCAATGATCCTGGAAGTACTTGTTCTAGGGCTGAACTGAGGCATGCTAGTTGGGCATAGTGGGGAAAGCTTGCACTATCTCTGTCTATGTACTGCTTTTCCTGTAAATAAATAAGACTTTAATCTCTGGACCTGTCACTTGAACACTTCTCTGGAACTAAAGCTCACAAACAACCTAGATGAAAGAAGATTGCTCAGTGCCAGTGAATAAGTGTTAGTGTTTTGCTTGGTAGCTGTTCTGGCTCACTTCCTTTCTTCTCCAGAGACGCCACCTCTTTTCCCTTCCCCTGTCTATACCGTATTTGGGGTAGACAACAAATGAAAGGTCTGCTCACTTACTTGGAGTCCAGCTTAGTGCTGTGTATCTCGTTCACTTTCTTCCATCTATCTGTCCATCCATCCGTGCATGTGTGGAAGTATTGGGTCCTCACTAAAATCACCCTTCAGCACTGTGCGTACGTTGTTCTTTTATGCACAGAATTCCAACCATTGGTCTCAATATCTGGCAAATGATTATCTCCTTCCCGATCTAGTCCTGTGGAATTTAATGCTTAAATGCACTATTTATTGGAGCTAAACAATAAAAAACACCCATGCCAAAAGCTCTACGCACCCTAACAGGTCATTAGACTTACAATAACACAGTAATTACCACCCGGCAGCCTTAAATACTCCTAGACAGGTGAGATGTTTAGCCAGCCAGCAGCATCAGCTAATTTTAAACGGGTCACAAATTAATTTAGCTAGCCAGTAAATCAAAGCAACAGAAGAACCCCTTTCCCTCCTCCCTATAGGGAAACCCTTAACTTCCCCCAAAAAGCCTATTAAGAGTGTTGCTGCAAAAGCTAGTTACCAAGTTTTGACGAAGGGAGGGCGAGTCTTGAGTGTCTTGTGATGAATGACCTGCCAGCAGCTTCTCCTTTGCTATAAGGACCCAACAGAGGGTCCTGTGGCACCTTTAAGACTAACAGAAGTATTGGGAGCATAAGCTTTCGTGGGTAAGAACCTCACTTCTTCAGATGCAAGTAATGGAAATCTCCAGAGGCAGGTATAAATCAGTATGGAGATAACGAGGTTAGTTCAATCAGGGAGGGTGAAGTGCTCTGCTAGCAGTTGAGGTGTGAACACCAAGGGAGGAGAAACTGCTTCTGTAGTTGGATAGCCATTCACAGGCTTTGTTCAATCCTGATCTGATGGTGTCAAATTTGCAGATGAATTGGAGCTCAGCAGTTTCTCTTTGGAGTCTGGTCCTGAAGTTTTTTTGCTGTAAAATGGCTACCTTTACATCTGCTACTGTGTGGCCAGGGAGGTTGAAGTGTTTTCCTACAGGTTTTTGTATATTGCCAATCCTGATATCTGACTTGTGTCCATTTATCCTCTTGCGTAGTGACTGTCCAGTTTGGCCAATGTACATAGCAGAGGGGCATTGCTGCCATATATAACATTGGTGGACATGCAGGTGAATGAGCCGATGATGTTGTAGCTGATCTGGTTAGGTCCTGTGATGGTGTTGCTGGTGTAGATATGTGGGCAGAGTTGGCATCGAGGTTTGTTGCATGGGTTGGTTCCTGAGTTAGAGTTGTTATGGTGCGGTGCGTGGTTGCTGGTGAGAATATGCTTAAGGTTGGCAGGTTGTCTGTGGGCGATGATTGGCCTGCCTCCCAAGGTCCGTGAAAGTAAGGGATCATTGTCCAGGATGGGTTGTAGATCACTGATGATGCGTTGGAGAGGTTTAAGCTGAGGACTGTAGGTGCAGACCTCAGCTTAAACCGCTCCAACGCACAACAGTCCTCAGCTTAAACCTCTCCAACGCATCATCAGTGATCTACAACCCATTCAGGACCAGACTCCAAAGAGAAACTGCTGCGCTCCAGTTCATCTGCAAATTTGACACCATCAGATCAGGATTGAACAAAGCCTGTGAATGGCTATCCAACTACAGAAGCCGTTTCTCCTCTCTTGGTGTTCACACCTCAACTGCTAGCAGAGCACCTCACCCTCCCTGATTGAACTAACCTCGTTATCTCCATACTGATTTATACCTGCCTCTGGAGATTTCCATTACTTGCATCTGAAGAAGTGAGGTTCTTACCCACGAAAGTTTATGCTCCCAATACTTCTGTTAGTCTTAAAGGTGCCACAGGACCCTCTGTTGCTTTTTACAGATTCAGACTAACACAGCTACCCCTCTGATATAAGGACACAGACCTCCCGGGGAGATCACCCCACCCAGCCACGGTTTAGTACAGGTTTTTTACACACTTCCTGAATGGTGAGCACTAGGATACAGACCTGTTAGGTCCCAGAGTAGGATTGTCCCTATAGCACATTCCCCAGTGTCCTGTCTGACCTGGTCCTTGTGTTCCAGGCTTTGGGGCTGCTGCTGTCCCCTTTTGCTCTGGGAAACTGTTCCACAGACTAATGGATCTCATGGTTGGAAGGTGTGGCTTTCCTGAGAACCTGCCTAAACACCTCATTTTCTTAGTTCTTCCTCCCTTAGAGGATAATCAACTTACGGGAGAGTGTCAGAGTGAATGAATGTTAGTAACTTGCTTTGAGATCCTCTGATGGAAGGTGCTTTACAAGTGCAATTTATTATTACTCCTAATTATGCTTCCTTGTGCACCCCAAAACCATTCTTCTACATCCATGGGATTTGCACCCTTCAGCTATTTGTAAAAGGTTGCCAGAATTTCCCTAAATCACCACTTTGTCAGGCTGTAGGTAGCTCTTCCTTGGCTGGTGGAGAACCCCTCTGCATTGCCCTAGAAGTTGGCATGCATGGCTTGTTTTGCATAATTTACTTCCCAAATCATCATTTCTCCTCCCACTCTATCTTCAGGGACAGACTGGGATTGCTGTTTGTTGAAATGCATACAGGGCTGTTCCACAACTGTTCTGTCCTCTGCTTCGGGAACACTTTAGGCCTTTGGCCAAGACACCCAGTTGGGCTCAGGGGTGGTGGTGGTGTGTGGGAAGTTGGAATCTTTAGTCCAAACCTCATGCCCCACATTTCCATAACCTACCCCCCCGTCTTCCTCTTGGTCTGGAGAGGGGGAGGCCAGATCAAACCTTCTGCAATATTCATTCCAAACCAGCTTCCATTTTACTGGGCGGAGGAAGGGATGGGAGCCCATTGCTAAACCTAGAGAGTCTGCTGTCCTGGGATAGGGGCTCATCTACGCTGCAGCATTGTGGGGGGCTGTGCATGCTGCTGTCTCAGGTGCTCGCTCTTATTGCCAGCTGCTTGTGAGCAGAGTCTCCCGCTAAACAGAGGGAGGGACTATGCCCAAACACAATGGGAGCCCAGCATCACTCCCTCCCCTCTGCCCTGCCTCTGTGTCATGGTGTTTCTCTTTAGTCCTCGTCTCCCCAGGGCCAGGTATCTCTAGTATCTTCTTCTCCATTTTGTTGAATAACTCTGCTCCCTGTCCCGGAGCTTGGAAGGGACAGTGCGGAGAAAGAAAGGGGATGAAGATTTTGTCCTGTCTGGCCTGGGTCAGAGGAGGGATGTGAAGGTTGTCAGGAGGAGCCTGGGAAAAGAGGTTAGCTGGGACAGGAGGGGGAAGTCCCGCTCTTGTTCTTGAAGTGGCTGGTAAGCTGGTCACACAAAACAAACAATAAAAGAACCTCAGCTCCCCTCCCCCTACTCACTGGAACGGTTTCTTGGCTCTGTACCCAACCTAGCAGCTGAACACCATGGTCTTGCTTATAAAATGCAGTGTGAAAAGGGGTGGCATTACAGAGTGGGCCAGGGAGGAGGTTTCAGCACTGACACTGCTGAATGCGCAAGGGGGTCTCTGGGCTGGGGAGGGGGCCTGTACTGCTGGATTGCAGCATGCAGGAGCAGCCCAGCATCGCAGGGGAGGGCAGTGTGCTGCAGGAATGCAGAACATGGATGGGGGGAGCATCACATGGTAGGGCTGATGGGGGAGGGTTCTGTGCTGCAGGATGTGGTGGGGAGGGGCGACGCTGCAGAGTGCAGTAGCAGGATGGGGGCTCGACCAATGAATGCAGGATGCGAAGTCTGGCTGAAGGGTGTACTGGCTCTGCTCTGCAGTGCACTGAGAGGCCTGCTTGACCCATCCAGTGCTTGTGGGGGAGAAGGGGGGGAGGTTTTTTAGCAGTAGAGGTTGGGATCTTCTACTCAGAAACGCGTACACATTTTGTCTGTCATCCCCCGATCACATAACCCTCTGGACTGCAAAGCCCCTTCAGCTCCTGACTTACTGACCAGATGTGCCCAGCTGGTGCTAAGTAACCCTTCCCTCCAACCCGAGAGACATGGTGGAAGCCCCTCAGCCTGCCAGCCAAAGGGGGAAGCTGCACCGTCTCTGAGCAGCACCGGCACGGTGACATGGACTTCCCTGTCCTTCATGTGCTTTTGTGCTAATTGACCCTTTGTCTGGCCATGTTTGGGGAGGGGTGAATGCGTGTCTTTTGTGTCTATGCTTGTGGACGATGGATGGCCCTTGCCTGGCCCCAGAGGAGGCACGGTATGTGCCGCAGCGGGGCTAGCGCCCCACGCTGCCTAGCCTGGCCTCTGCACCCAAGGGGCTCCTTCTGGAGGGCAGAAGTTCCTTAATTCCCTGCCCGGACTGTCAAGGGGGCGGCCAGCCATTGTGAGCCATGGTGGCGGCTTTGGTGGTTAGTTGTTGGGGCTCTTTCTTTAGGCCACCAAACAGCAGAGATGGACACGGATCTTGGGTGCTGCCAATCTGGGCCGTAATTAGCACGCCAGCCTGAAGGGGAAGTGTTCATAGTCCCATGACTGCCCCACCCGAATGGGGAGATTGCTTGCCTGGCATTTCTTGGGTGTTTCTGGAAGCCGAGCATTCGCAGCCTAGCTGAGCAGCTCCGAGCTGTGCGAGCAGCAGTTGCTTCAGCTATCGAAATAGGAATCCAAGTCAGACAGGCAGTCAGAGGGACTTGTTATGTTGTTATGGCAACTACAGTAATTAGCTCGCGGGGAAGAGCAAGGCACGGAATAGGACCGTGAGCATGCATGAAGGCCACACACTCAGAAGAGATGGGCAGGTTGCAGGGCTGGTGTTGCTGGGTGGGGAAAATGCAGAGGAATATCCTCTATCCCACAAGGGGCGCTGGCTTTCTCCTGTGAGGCTGGTGGAGACCAAGCCCCTTTGCGGCTTTTACAGATGATCCACCCCCCAGTTTTGTTAGCGCCCTCTGGTCCCCGTGGCGCGCCCCCCCCCCATGCTGGGCATGTGGTGTGGATCCCAAGGTAATGGTGACATATTCCCTGTGCCCTCTGCCCTATGGGGGCCAGCCCCCTGAGGTCATTCAATGCCCTCCCATGCGTGTTTTGGCCTCCAGAGGCTTTTCCCTTCCCCTGAATGCTAGGCATGCTTGGACTCTGACGTGAGATCTTTACCCCAGACTTAGGATAAGAAGTAACCTCCTCACCTGGGCTCTGGGATTAATTCTCTGTTCTAGTCATCCAGAGTCACAGCCACAGGTGACCCTCCTCTTCCTTTTGAGCACTGGGCACATGCTCACCTTCTGACGCACAGTCAGGTGCTCACTAGCTTGTGCCATGATCTCCCTCCGCTGAATGTGGAAACGCATTGAACAATGAAGACACATGATCCAGTCTCTGGGGATCTCTCTCCTTCCCTTTCCTGTTCCCCATAGCATCGGAAGAGCGGCTTTAGTGCTCCCGGAAGTGCCTTGCGGGAGCTGTGAGCAAACAGTATGCCAGGCATTTACCTCTTGAAACATGTGGGTTGCAGCTCCTCTTGGCTGCCCTGCCCTGTTGGTGGTGGCTGCTCTGGTGCCTCGGCGTCACTCGCATGGGCTGTTTCTGTGTGCTACAGTGTTTCTCCCACCTGTCTGCCTGGGAAGGTGTTTCATGCACCTATTGATCTGTGGGAACCCTATGCCGGGGTGTCCACTGGGGGTGCTTTCTCCTACCCCTGTCTCCTCACTGTGGCCCCAGCATCTCATCATCCAGCCTGCATGTGTTGCTACAGACCAGCTCTTCCCTTCTACCTTCAAGAGGGGAGCGTGTCCTATGCCACAGCAATGGGTCAGGGGGTCTTGCAAATGGGATCCAGGTGTCTGGCACATGGAGAATCTGGCATTCTCCTGGGAGGTGATGGGCACAGCACCAATGTGCCCCCAGGATATGTTGAGGAGTGGGATTTTTACTAAGCCGGGCGTTATCAGTGGAGCAGTTACGCTGTAGAGCAAGGATCTTAAACTTGCGGCCCATGAGCCTCCCCAATGTGGCCCGTGGGGCTCCAGCAGTTTTGGGGCTGCGTCTCTCCCTTGGGCCCCACCTACAACCCCTGGGCACTCCCCCCTCAGGGGTCCCGGCAGTGCAGTGGAGCTGGCAGTGCAGTGGAGCTGGGTGGCGTTTGCCTGCTCACTCCAGTGGCTGCCGGCCCCTTCCTGCGGCCCAGGGGCGGGGTGGGGCTGTGCCTCCGTGCGCTGCCCCTGCCCCGAGCGCCCCTGCAGCCAATGGGATGCTGCAGGGGCAGTGCCTGGGGGAAGAAGCGCATGGAGGCCCCCCCAGCCCGCCCCACCTTGGAGCCCAAGGTAAGCGCCACACCTCCAACTCCCTCCCAGAGCCTGCACATCCTCCCCCTCCCCACCTACCCCCAAACTCCTTCCCAGAGCCTGCACTCCCTTCCCCCACATACCTTCCCACCGCCCCCAAACTCCTTCCCAGAGCCTGCACTCCCTCCCAGAGCCTGTGCCCTATCCCACACCCCCCGCACCCCCAAACTCCCTCCCAGAGCCTGCGCCCCAATCCCCTACCCCTAGGGTGACCAGACAGCAAGTGTGAAAAATCGGGATGGGGGTGGGGGTAATAGGAGCCTATATAAGAAAAAGACCCAAAAATCGTGACTGTCCCTATAAAATCAGGACATCTGGTCACCCTACCTACCCCAGACCTCCTCCTCCACTCAAACTCTGTCCCAGAGCCTTAGGCAGGCGGGGGGGTGGAGGTTTTGGGGGGCGGGTTCTGGGCAGCATGAGTGACATTAGTCTGCAGAAGCGACATGTGAGGTCTCTAATGAAAACCTGTGTCAAGAGGCATGTGGGGATGGCATGTAAGAAGGTGTGTGTGTCGTGTGTGTCTGTCTATTGGCCTTAAGAACATAATTTCCTTGTAGTTAAAGGCACGTCAGTTAAAGGCAGCATGCCTTGAGGCATACTTCTCCAGCAGACTTATCTCCCTGGGGGACCACTGTGTATTGTGTCTCACAATAGAAGTCTATTAGCATACTGAGTCAAATGCTAATGAAGACCTTGTGGGACTTCAGAAGAAAATTGACAGGAAGAAGTAAACAGTGTTTTCAGGTGATGATCAAACATCTGGTCTGTCCTGTCTGGGGGTAAAGAAGACTCCATGGGATCCTTCACCAGGACGTAAGCCGTGGGGTTGCTTCTTGGGAAAGGGCTCTCAGCCAGGCTCGGCTGAAAATGCTGGGAAGAGCTTTGGGCAAGAGACTTCTTTAGACAGGGGGATAACTTGTCCACTGAGCTTAGTCCACAGAAAGCCTGTTATGATTTTGTTTTATATGTGACCCTTTGTTTCCAATCGTTCTGTTTGCTATCATGACTCTCTGGTCTCTGTTAAATAAACGTGTACTTGCTTTCTCTATAAACACGTCTTAGTGCCGTGTGTTGAGCAAAGCTGTGTTTGAAGGGGCGTTAATAGGCAGCGATGTACTGTTCATTGGGGAACAGCGGGGCTGGTAATTCTGTGAGCGTCCAGTGGAGTAGGGGCTGGACAGCGCAGGGGACACTTGGAGAGATCGGGGTGTGCCTGATGCTAGCCTGAAGAGAGAGTGAGGCCTGGAAGGGAGTGCTTGTGTGGACGGTAGCTGCTAGTGGTGTCAGGGAGCTGACCCCGGGCAGGCACAGATGAGGCTCCCTCATGTTAAGAGCAGGTGGTAGCAAGGTGCCTCCCCACCTTGGGTACCTGTGAGGAGTGTCACTCCTACTATCTCCTGAGCTCCCATCTATGCCTCTCCGGCCTACGGCCCCTGTAGGGAAAGATCAGCGATGACTGGGTGACATGTAGCAAATCTGTCTCCTCCCTGGAGCCTCCTTCCAGTGTTGTTTTTTAATATTAATTTAGTCATACAATTAACCCTGACTGTGCTGTCGGTCTTGGTGCTGCGATTCTGCACTGATTGAGGAATTTGACCTCCTTCGCCCCGGAGGCTCCTGGCAAGTTGCTATTGTAGCATTCAGCGTCTGTCTGAGAGCCCCAGACATTAGTTTCCTCCTCCTCCTCCAACACAATCACATTGCTTTCCCCCTACTCCCAGCTGCAGAGGATGTTCAGTGTTAAGGTTCCTTCTGGAAATGGAGGAGCAGGGTGCCATGTGCAGAATTCTCTTTCCTGTTTCCAGTCCACCTCCCTACCCCACCCGAGGGGAAGAAACCTCCAGTGCATCACCTAGCAAGTTTGCTGAGAGAGGAAACAAAAATATACACATGGGTAAGGATGCGGCTTGTGGCATTGAGGTAGCCGTGTCAATAGCAAGGCTCAGGGAACACCTTTTTGGATCAATTGCTTGATCAGTCTATCTTTAGGTGCTTCATAGCCTCCTCCCCTTCATTCCTAAAATGCCTCACAATTTTTAATCATCTGTCCTTGATACCCCTCTGTGGGTTTGGGAAGTGCTGTGATTGCCACTTTCCATGTGGGAGCCGTGGCACAAAAGGAATAAATGATTTGTCCCAAGCTAGTGCCTGAGCCAGTGGACTATCTTTGCTCCCAGCGGCCATCTTGTAAAGGGGGCCAAGTAGCTATTGCTCCTCTATCTGCATGGTGCGATGTGGTATTCCTGTTCGTACAGCTCTCGCACCCAACTATGGAAACTGCCTGCTAGCTCTTCTGTGCTGTGGCTTTGTCTTTCCTCAGGCTTTATACTGCTGCCCAGCCCTGTAGTTTCTGAGCACTTTCCATGCATAATTGATAAGCAAAAGTGCAGTCCCTAAAAGACTTCACAGAGTCTTTTTGGCCCTTTTCTCTTCTTAAGGTATAAAACACTGTGTGGGAGGGGTATGCTTTGTCTGGTTTTGGGAGGGGAGAAGGTAGATAGAAGACTGTTATTGTCATATGTGTTATGGTAGAAAGGCTTTGTCAGAGAGGAAGGTTTTGCAGCATCTCCTCATGAAACTGCTGTTTGTGAGTGGCAAAAGCAACTTCATTAGTGTCATACTGGTTTTGTTGGTGCATGTTGTAGCCAGCAGCAGAGCGAAATAAAATCTCACCTGCCTGTCTTTCAAATACCTCTTTGGGGGGGGGAGTGGGGGGTATGACCACTCCTTGCTCTTGACCAGGCCAGAAGCCCCTTCCCTTCAAAAAACCACACAGTGTGCAGTATTGATACGCCACCGGGAGTGGTCTGATAAGAGGTGGAGGGAAATCCTATGGTGTCCAGAGTCCATTTAAACTTGCTTCTCAGTGCCATCAGAGTACTGCATGAGAGACCAAGAAGCTCAGTTTGGTCAGTAGAAGTGGCATCTGCAGCTAGCATAATTTGCTACTACTGATTTATTAATAATAACTAAGAGCATACTTTTGATCACCAACATTATGTAAGAAATCAGGGAACTTGTTGAAATCTCTGGTTTCAAGTCCAGTGTGATGAAGCTAGTTTGTTAAGGGTTCCTGAGAGTGGGAGTTTAAACTTAAATGGATAAAGAAAAGCATAGAAGACTTGGAGGTGGAGATTAGTCCCTTGCTGCAAAATCTATTTGATGCTAATTTGATTCCCATTTTAAAGCAACTCAGAAGTTATCTTAGCAGCTGGCACAAATTGACTGTCTCTTGGATTGGCACAATGACAGCAATTGAAATGAAATTATTGCCTGGAATTTGCTTCCTCTTCTGGACTACTCCCATTCTTTTTCTCAGAAGGGTAATCTAGAATGAAGATACTGTTCTCCAACAACAACCACAATTACATGTATATGTTTTGTGCAGGAGGACTGGCAATACGCAGGCAGCATTACTGGTTAGCTCAACTATGTACTCTAGTTGGTATTAGGAAGAGTGAGACACTGGTACAGAACAGAGTTGGAAGATTTCCTTGATTGGCTGACTTTGGCTGCTTCCATGGATAGGCACACAACATGTGTTTAATTATAACACTTAGGCCATGTCTACGCTAGCATTTATGTTGGCAAAACTTGTGTCGTTCAGGGGGTGTTTTTTTCATACCCCTGAGCAACATACGCTTTGCCGATATAAGTGCTCGTGTGCACAGCTCTATGATGGTGGGAGATGCTCTCCCGCCGACATAGCTACCGCTGCTCGTTGAGCTGATTTTGTTATGTCAACGGGAGAGCTCTCTCCCATTGGCATAACACAGCTACACAAGCAATCTTACGGCTGCATAGCTGTATCGGTACAGCTGTGCTGCTGTACGCTTGTAAGTGTAAACATGGCCTTAGTGTGTGACAGAGTAAGTGTCAGTCTGATCCTGCCCCTTTCTAGCTTCCCTCGGGAGTATTTAGACTTTGAGAGAAGGATGGAGTTAGAGCAGTGGATGACGCTTCGCATGCGGAAGCTTCACAAAATACATCTAAACTAACTTGGACTATTTTTCATTTGGTTTTTGGCTAAGATGCTGTTCTTGTGTGCCTTCCCCTCTACTGCCTCCCATGAGGGTGTGAGCACCTGCACCTCTGTTAAAGCTGATAACATTTCCAGCACCTATAGCTCTTCTTGTAATTATGGGTATTATCGTAGTGCCTGAAAAGGAGGCTGTGGTAGGTGCCTACTATACTCTTGCATGCTTAACTTTTAGTCACCCCAGTTTTTGAGTGTTGGCCTTCCTGGAACTTCCACATAGAGCTCACCTTCCATGGCCATCTTTGTAAGTGTGGGTTCCTGACACAATGGGAAGTATCTACTGGAAAACAAACTTCTCTTGAGCCTGAAGTTCCTAATTTGAAGAGAAAAGAGCAGAGGTGCCATTTGTTTACTGGATTTACTTGCATCTAGAGGCAGTCGCTACAAGGTGTTTTTTCAGTGGTCACTCACTCTCTCTGCTATGAAGTTGTTTTAGAATGGTGTTTGCTACTTTCTGGAGAAGGTGTGGGAACAGACATATCTTCTCCCACACACTTCTGATGGGTATAAATCCTGGTTCCATTTCTTGAGGTTACTGGACCCCAGATTCACTCTGGATTCTTTGGGACTTTTAACTCTCATCTCCTCCCCCTCTCCCTAACATGAAAGGAACCAACTTGCTGACAAACTTGCAACTACCAAGAGGTGGGAAATAAGTTTCAAGATGGTCCTGAGCTGAACACTAGAAAAAGACCCTGGCTCTTAGATGTTATTGCTTTGATTTTGAATGGTTTGGGTTACCTGCCTGGTAGAAAATTCATACATCATGAGAGAATGGATCTTTATGGTTTGGCTCCTAGTCTGAGAAACACAAAATCCCTCAATCAGTGCACAATGTTTTTTCTTTATTATGATACTGCATGTGTGTTCTGACAGCAGTAGGCTTCCTGTTTGTCCCCGGAATCTCCTGCCTTGGTTCCTGTTTGCCATCTTCTTGCAGGGGTATGTTGTATTTTTTTTATGATTGCTCTGCAAAATCTCTCCTATTCTTTCTGTCCTCTTAATTTTTATTCTCATGGTCTGAAAGAGTCATTTAATGGCTTAGCTTTAAATGTCGCCCTCTGCTTGTGTTTGTCAAGGGTGGGAATCCTCGTAAGCTGGTGTGGTTTTTGTTTGTGCTTTTCCTAGGACTTTCAATCGAGAGAGCTCTTGGACAGGTGGGTGGGGATGGGATGAGAAATGTGCACATACTCTTGAAATCTCCTGGGTCAGAGTATATCCCCTTGCGGGCTGTTGGAAAGACTTTGACTGGAAAGTGGTGTTTGCGGTTACAGCTGCCTAAAGCTGTAATGAAGACCCTCTTTGCGTCTCCTGGGAGTGAGAGGCGCTCAGAGCATCCACAGCTACGGATGAGGCTGTTGGGAGAGGGAGTTGATATTGTGCAGCATGTGCATAGCAGGAATGTCATGCTGCCGTAATGCACCTGACAACTAATAATCTCTTCCAATGTTCTACGCCCTCCTCTCAAGTTCTCAAACCTCCGCCCCAGCTGAGTTGGGACTCAGCTCCTTTTTAGGTTTATGGCGGGCTTCCAAATCATTCAGGTCTGCCTTTTGGAGTCAGAAGGAAACACAACATGGATGGTTTTCCCCTTCCTTCTCGTCTGTCTCTCCCCCCTCCCTCCCCTCACCCCCACAGGCTGATTAGGCACAATGACCTTTTTCATCATATCTTTTTGTTTGTGTTACGTAAACATTCCCCGTTGACAGCTCTAGACTGCTGTGGCTTGCAGATGTCCTGTGCACAATGTGTCTGAAAGCATTTTCCTCCAGGCACTGACATCCCTGCAAGAAAAAGCTTCCTAATTATAATTCTCATGGGAAGCATTTTGAGCTAGTGGCTAGAGCAGGGAGGTGGGACTCCTGGTCTCTGTTCCTAGCTATGACCTTGGACAAACCTGTTGTACCTCAGTTTCCTCATCTGGAATATTTACATATTACTTGAATCTAATACAAGGGGACTGTGAAGCTAGATAGAAGTTCTGTCTTCTGAACATTTCAAATGACTGGGACTGGGGAAATGCACATTATAGTGGTACAGGAGTGTCACTGTAGTTAAGGTTGCATCATGACACCTGTTTAAAGGTTGACCTTTCTAATTTTTCCAATATTGACATGCTACGTAGGCTTAGTTGGATTTCTTTTAAATTTGGTGTGCTTCAAGAGGGTGAAGGGTAGGTAGTGACCCAAATTTGGAGTCATTTGAGCCAGGGGTTCCAGAGAATAAGCCCTCAAAAGAATAACTATTTTAAAATAAGTCCCTAGGTGGGACTTTTTGCAAAGTCAGAGATCAAACTGTTGAAGAGCTATGAGTGAAAATGGTCTCAATCTGTTGAGTTTTACGCCCGGGATTGCATGGCACTCACTAAGCCTTTGGGGGATCCAAGTTCAGAACAGTATTTAGGAAAATGTACACTTTTACACTGCACATGCACCAGTACAGAAAAGCAGCTAGAGAGTTTCCATTCCTACTACTTTATATGCTTTAAAGCTTGACTCTTATAAGTGCTCTAAAATCTGAGTGGTTAGTCTAGCTACTTTGAAATTCGGTGTGCCTCATGGGGTTGCTGGGTAGCATTAGTGATCCAAATTTGGGGTCATATGACCAAATGGTTCCTGAGTTACAGGCCCACCCCAAACTCCCTCTTTCCCCCCAAAAGCCCCATTTCAGGGCTGTGAACTCACTCTTCAAGTAACGTATATATGGATAAGTCAGTCACAAGCCCCTACCTAGGCCAAAAGGAGTTTTGGATGGCGTGGCTGGAAGACGCTACAATTTGTGAGTTGTGGGTGGCAATTGTATTTTGAGGGAATGTGATCAAAGTCTTTGGGTGGGAGGATTAGACATAGTGCTTCCTGGGAGATGAGGTGCATTAGAGGGCAGAGGAATGGGGCACTAGGAGAATAGGGTGAGAGGGCTGTGGGTCTGCAGTGAGATGAGGGGGGTTTGAGGAGGGGGAAAATGGGGGTGGATGGTAGGGGAGGGGAGCGGTTGGGAGATCAGATGAGGGAGGCATGATCCCTCCCCCCAGCTCTGCCAGTAAACGCCAGTCCCTGTGTGCTGCGCAACTCTGCCAGTGGCTGCCAACCCCCTGCGCCCCAAGGCTATGCCACTGCATTATGTAGCTGTCCTTCACTCCAGGCACTGGAGGTTAGTTGCGTTATAGGAAGGGGGAACTAATGGCAATAGAAACGTTTGTGTATTTGGGAGTGAAGACTTCATGGAGACCTTCCCTCCTTGGGACTTGTGGGCTGGGCACAGGAGAGCGGGCTGGTTGGAGTGGGGAGTGTAATGAATGTGTCACGGATGTGGCTGGGGCCATGTGCTCAAGTGGGGCTGTTGGGACTCTGCTGATGTTAAGGTGTGGGGGAGCGAGCTGTCTGTTAATGGGGCATTTCTGAAAGAGGGTGGGGGTCAGGTTACATGCACAACCTCAGCTCTGCTTTTCCTGCTTTACAGAAGTTTGAGTTTGCTCAGCTCCCATGTTCTGCAAGCGTGTGACATGCCACCATGCAACCTTAACTGCACATTGTTTCTTTTTGCCACTGAATGATTATTCCTATCAAAACATGACTCTTCCAGGGTATTAGGCTCCTATGCACAGCTGATGTCCATGTGCTTCTACACAGAGAGAAACAAGTCTTTAAAAATCCAGCTTTTCTAGGCTTGATATCACAAATCCAGAGGCCTCTTTTCTCTGAGTTATTTCCTTCAAGTAGGCGAAAGTCTAGATCTTACCTCTAGAAGTTAATGTCTACTAAATGAAAAGATTTATTTAGCTTAATTTTACTCCATTCCTGGAAATTTCAAATGATTTACTTGAAATTACTGGATGTTTCTCCTGGATGGTCTGCATCAGGATCTCACTAATGAGACTTCCCCATTGTGGTCCTTAATTTCCCCACAAAGTTTGCAGAGATGCTCTTCGAACTTTATTAGAAATCACAAATTAGGAATTTGATACGCCATCAAATATGAGAAAATTAGTATTTCCTTGTATTTTATTTATTTAGCAGCTTAGTTCAAAGCCATTCATGTTCCCAACACCACTGGTTGAAGATTATTAAAAATTGATAGCAAAAAAAATCAGCTGTACATTGTTCTATCCGTTCCCAAATCTAATGTAACTTCGTTTAACTCATTCCCTTTGGTTTTTAACTGAATGTAATATATTTGGAACATATTGCTAAGATCTTGAATTTTCTCAGCTCACTCTCTCCTTTTGTCTTCCATACACAGTGGGGTGTGTGTGTGTGTGTGTGTGTGTGTGTGTGTGTGTGTGTGTGTGTGTGTGTTTCCCCAGCCTGGTTAGCCGTTTCTAGCAGATGGTCCATATGTTGTAGTGTACAACCAAATTCCTTACACCCTGGTCTCGCAACAAGTGTCTGTTTTAACTTGACACTTGCGAGTAGTCCCATTCAGTTGAGTGAGACTACGTTAGGGTTACCATATTTTAATTTTTAAAAAGGAGGACACTCCATGGGGCCCCGGCCCCACCCCGACTCCGCCCCAGCTCTGCCCCCTCCCCTGAACGCTCCGCCCCCTGCTCCTCCCCCTCCCCTGCTTCCCGCAAATCAAATGTTCGCAGGAAGCCTGAAACAGGGAGGCAGCAGGTAAGCTGGGGCTGGGGCGGGGTGCGGCGCGGCCCAGTCCGGCCCCCCTGGCCGAGCGGCTCTCTCCAGTGGCCGGCCGGCCCAGGCCAAGAGGCTCTGGCCCTGGCGTCTCCCGCCTGGCTCGGGCCCTGGGGCGCCGGCCCTGGCCAAGTGGCCGCGCCCCCGGCTCTGGCCGAGCACCACGCCAGCCCTGGCCAAGTGCCCCCGGCCCCGGCCGAGCACCGTGCCCCCGGCCCCAGCTCCGGCCAAGCATCGCACCCCAGCTGAGCACCACGCCGGCCCCGGCCTCGGCCCCTGGCCAAGTGCCCCCGGCTCCGGCCGAGCACTGCGCCGGCCCCTGGCCGAGCACCGCGCCCCCGGCCCCAGCTCCGGCCAAGCATCGCGCCCCCAGCTGAGCACCACGCTGGCCCCGGCCTCGGCCCCTGGCCAAGTGCCCCTGGCCCCGGCTCCGGCCGAGCACTGCGCCGGCCCCGGCCCCTGGCCAAGTACCGCGCCGGCCCCGGCCAAGTACCCACGCCCCCGTCCCAGCACCGCACCGGCCCCCGGCCCTGCACCGCCGGGCCCTCCCTCCCTATTTTCCCAGACATGTCCGGCTTTTTGGGATTTCCCCCTGGACGAGGATTTGAGGCCCGAAAAGCCGGACATGTCCGGGAAAATCCGGACGTATGGTAACCCTAGACTACGTGTATGTGTAATTCCTATGAAGCAGAGGATACGACTTTCCACAATCACTCATGGAAAAGCCCATTCTAGATAGCACCTGAAAACTGAAGGGCAAATACAGATTTTGTATTTGCATTAATAATTTTAACATTTAAATGTTGTCTTTTTAAAACAATTTTTTAAAACAACCAGTTAGTTAACTATCTGGTTATTAAGCAATGTTTTGCAGAGTAACAGTAGTCATAAGGCTTTTTTGTTAGCTTGGAGTTGCTCTTTCAGAATAGTAATGCTAAGAGAGGTAGTATTATCTACAGCTTCCTAATTGTTGAACAAAATTCCAATAACTGTACTTGCTTAAAAGCAGCCTGGCAAAGGGATCTCAGTATTCACTGTCCTAAAGTGCACATCAAATATAAATAAGTTTTGTCCTTCAGTTTTCAGGTACATGCAAGAAAGTTTTTGTGTTAATCATAATATTACTCAACACCAAATTTTGTATAATTTCTACTTCACCACAAGCAGTCTATCTAGAATGGGCTTTTCCATCAGTGATTGTATAAAGTTGTGCTCTCTGCTTCATAGATTGTGGAATAGTCCAAAAATCAAAAGATTTTGGTTTATGGCTGGAAAACATTGCAGCTGACTTAGAAAGATATTTTGTAGAGGATACTCTACCTTAGCTTTGTGAGGTATTAGAAATCATTTGGGAGTAGATAGCTCTTTAATTTAGCAAAGAAAGACATCATGAGATCCATTGGTTGGAAAGCTAGACAGATTCGGACTAGATATTAAGGGAAAATTTTTAACAGTGAGGGTAATTAATATTTGAAACAACGAAGATAGGGCTGTGGTGGATTCTCCATCATTTGAAGTCTTTACATTGTGACTGGATCTTTTCTAAAAGATGTGCGGTAGCTCAGATCAGAAGTTATGGAGGTCAGACCAGATGATTGCCATGGTCCCTACTGGCTGTAGAATATGAATTTCTCCAACCCAGGTCAGGATGTGTTGCTTCATTTGTTGTTAGCTGCAGAGTTACAATTGCTGGAGATTTGGGGGGTATGGGGGAAGGAATATTTCCTCACTTGACAGATGGTGTGTGAAAATCTGTGAAGTTTGATCCATGGGAAAAATGACTGGCCTTCTGAACTGTTGGTAAGACAGATATTTGAACACATGGCTGCCTTTCGTCATTCCTGCTGAAGCTACGAGCTAGTTTAGCAATCAGCAAATCTTACAAACTTCTCTCCTTGGCTTCTTAAGATTCCATGAATGCACTATTTGTTTAGTACCTTGTGTCTGACGCTGATCCCTGTGCCTACCTTTTTTCTTACTTTCTTGGTTTTATGTAATCTTGCTTTATTTGTGACCACAATAAACAGGCCAATAAAAATTAGGAGCATTAGGAAAAGATGCAATACGAAGCCACGCTGTATTACAGGGTATGGTGTTAGACTAGATGGGACCAAGCAGGCCTCTTCACCTCTGATCTCTGGTCAGAGATTGAGTGTACTGTGTGTGGCAAGGAAGAGGGGTTTAAAAGGACCCTCTTGTCTGGTGGGGCCCTTCTCGAGTCTGAAGCTGAAGGGCTCTCTGCTGCCACCTGGAATCAGATCCGTGATCCTCCAGAGCCCATGTGAGTCAACCTTTCTGTGTTTGCTTGCTGTCCGGCAGGCTGAACAAGACTCTTGCTGTTGGGGGTTGGAGCAGCTGCACATGGTCAGGAGGTGCCTTCCCTCTCAGAGCTGTGCTGGAGTTGGCCTGTTTGGTTACCCTGGAGACAGAGCATTGTGGAACGCTTTCCTCGGACCAGAAATAGTTTGCTGTACCTTGTGACTGGAGTGCTCTCCTCCTTCCCTGGTATGGGGCCAGCCCTTGTGTGTGCTGGGAGATAAGGGTGTCAGGCCATGGCCCCATGTCACAAGCTCTGGTGCGGGTGGGGTCACAGTCACCAGCCTGGTCCCCTGCTCCTGCCCCCTGCAGTGACAGTGTAAGGTTTCAGGGGAGTAATTGCACTTGATTTATGTCCCCTCTGGTGTTTCAGTGGTTATGTCATATCTGTTGAGGCTGTGATGCTGTAAGCTGGCTGTCAGGGCCCAGCAGCTGAGTAGCACGTGGTGCGCTCCTACCTCTCTCCCTTCTCCTTTGCTCAGCTGTTTGGCCTTTGGCTTCCCTGCGTCCTTACACTTCGCAACAGGTTCTCTACAGGCATCGCTTGTTCACGAGGGCAGCATGATCCGTGTGGGCAGCAGGGCCCCCTGATCTGTAGGTGCTGCCATGTGGAGTTGGGAGGCCCTGGGTGGGAGGGAAGAGAGTTTATCTTAATCTCTGGCTGCTGAGATGAGGCTGATAGGAAAGGGTGCCTGGTGCTCTACTCACTTACGGTTTGAATGGCATTAGGCACCCAGCAGGCACAATGGAGTGTGGCCTTCTCTGGAGAGAGTCTGCAGCTCTGGAATGTTCTGCCTTTGGTGTGTCACAGCCTCTCCATCTCATGCCCGGGGGAGGCAGCAATCTGTCTCAGATCCCTTTGCTGCTTGTGGCCATGGTTTTAGGCTAGTACAGTCTCTGGCCATTTGGGCCCTGTTGCCCTCTGGAAATATTCTGCGTTCAGTTTCTTTTTCAGCTGCAGTCAGGCTGTGATACTGTGCACTGGTGCAAGGCATTCTGGGTAGAGTTACACAGCACTTGGGAGTCTCTTTTCAGAGGGCCTTGCATCAATATTTTTATCTCATGTCTTCTCCTGAGGTCCCACCCATTGAAGTGGAGGTATAAGTGTGTCTACACTCCACCCACCCATCACAGTTTCACATAGCTAACCCCAGCCTTCCAAGGGCAGAGTTTTCAGTGCAATCTGGAAGCAGCAGGTTACCTTGCGGCTGCTTTGCACAACTTTTGCTGTGAGGGATACTGCTACAGGCAGAAACCAAGCCACTCTTTTATCAGTACAGGGCTCCTCCAGGCATTCCTGCTTTCTGCTCCTTATTTTGGGGTGATTCTGGAACAGAGCAGTGAAAACATAACTGCTAGGACTAGGAAGGAGGGAAGGGTAAGAAAAAGATTCTCCCCCATCCCCCCGTAGTTCCCAACGGCAGCAGATGAGGATGTGAGCATCTCTCAACCCATAAAATCAGGATATTTGCTACACTGGAGTAGTGGGAAAGCTAAGACAAAAATCCTGCAGGTCCTGGGCTGCTGCTCCCAACCCAAGAGGGAGCTATTGTGCGTGGAGCCTTGCCTTGCTCTCCCTGTGTTGCAGCTGTGTTGTTACCTGAGGCTTTCAGGGGCAAGAGGCAGGGTGGTGAAGCCTGGGGAGAAGCCTGTCAATTAGAGCATGTTTCATTCCTGCCACTGACCACACCATGTAGTCCAGCCAGCCAGGCTGCTGCCGCTCATGTTGCAGTGTTATTCCCAGGGGGAAGATTTGCTTGCCAGAGAGTGGGCCAGGGAGGACACACATTTTCAACTCAGCCTGATGGAGATGCAGAAAGGAAGAAGTGTAGGAATGGGAGAGGGGGTCAGTGCCAGTTTCTTCCACCTTCCCCTTGTGTTGGTGGGCGGGGAAGAGGGACAATGCTGACTTCTCTGTTTCTGGGGGTCTGCTCCCCTGGGAGAACTGGGGTTTAGCAGCTATTAAAGTTCCTTTCCAAATCTGGCTCTTTCGTGCCCTCTCTGTGAAGCCTTTGCTCTCCCCTCACACCCTCAGGTGAGTGTTGCTCCCTCCGGGCAGAGGTGGGCAAGAGGAAGATGAGGCTGGGGAGAGCCAAGACTCAGTCAATTTAATGACACATCTCCTTCCTCTTGGCTCCTCAGTGACTGGAAAAACCCTCTGTTCCCTGGCTAACATGGGCAAAGCACCTACAGCTCCCTTCCCTGCTTCCACATGTGTTAAATTTTAGGGGCGGAGAAGCCTTTTCCCCTCGCCTTGATATTTTCTCTTTTAATCCAGATGACAGCCCTGCTTGGACTGACATTGCCTGTCTGTTGCAATAAATGTGCTTAGCACTTAGCAAGCACTTCTCGAGTGCTTGATCAGCATTCCACCACAGAGCCCATGCACGGGCGCTGAGCGCAACTGGCAGTGCTCCCCCCTCTGCTCCTCCGGCCCACGTGATGGCTGTGCATTCCTGTGACTCAATGTATCTTATTGTCTCTTCTGGAAGGTGGCTGAGGTGATCGTTCCTTTTGCACTGAGACCTGGCAAAATACATTTCACATAAGAGTTCCCAGGTATCTACTCACTCACGCCTCCTTGAAAAGCGGGCCAGTCTCAGAAGCCATTGAACTCAAATTGGTATTTCACATCTGTGGCAGAAACAAGAGACCAAAACGTTCCACCCCTGCACTACTTGCTTTAAAGACAAGTTGGGAAAACCACCCAGCAATGACCGTGGCGGGGGGTGGGGGGGATGTCGTCCACAGCCTTCGCTATTTGCAGATGCTTTGCCCCATGCAGCCTTGCCCCGTGACAGTGGTGAGTTCCTGGGAGACTGCTGCATTCCAGCCATTTCTAGTCTCACTCAGCCTTCTGCTGACCCGTCAATTCACTGTCTCTCTATCCCATCGGATCTAAGCAAGAGTCTAGTTTGCAGTTTGCCAGCTTACACCCTCTTTCTCGCTCTCTCTTTCCAGATCACCAGAAACTGGAACGTGAGGCCCGAATCTGCCGACTTTTAAAACATCCAAATATTGGTAAGTACCCCTGTGAGGGTATGGCTAGTGCTTGCTAGACTATTCCTGGGAATGGATGGTGAATGCTCACTGCTAACCTGCTCAATTCTGGCCTTATTTGCCAGTAAAGCCTCATCAGTTATTCCTTCCTTCTGCAGTCCCTGCATGTAGAGCCATCCCAGTCCCTGCTGTGATGCTGAAGATAGAACCCTGAACCTCCTGGCTTAAGTGTGCACACATGGTGCTCCATGCTGTGCACAGAACTGTCCCAGATTCGGCTCTGTAGCCTTTTTGTTTGGCATTCTGCACCTGGAGCGGGTGGCTGTATTCACCCCACTTCCGCCTCTTGGTGCTTCCTCTGTACACCCCTGAAAAGGCTGCATTCAGTGAGATCCCCAAGTCTGAAGTACAGTGGGCTGAGCTGTCAGCTCTCTCACCACAGCGGTCACTAGCTCTAGAAACAAAAGAGCTGATGCTTTGTTTCCGTTCTTGAAAGTGTTTTGTCTTCTGCTGAGTGTGGCTCTCGCACGGTTGGTTTCCATGGTTATCCTGCATGCAGGTTTATTTTCTTTCTCCCAGCGAAGTGAGGAGACGGAGAGAGAATTGCCCGCTTTGAAGGCTTTAGTGACGGGCTAAAAATAAGTGATGGAGTCACGGGGACAACTTTGACTTGAATTACAAGGAGGGGAAAAAAATAACTCAACTTCTAACAAAAAACCACGTTATTTACTAAACTGCAGAAACAGGAGCGGGATTGTTTTGCCTTCTAAAGCTCCATGGAAGTTTGCCCGTCAGTCCCGCTCCAGTGAAATTTGCCATTGTTTGCTAGAGACTGCCTTGAGCAAAAACTTTGAACCCTACTCATTGCTTTTATTAATGTATTTTATTATGATCTAAAGAGGTGTTGGAGCCTATCTCGGAACTAATCTGAGGTGCTTGTGCATCTCTGGGGCAGAATGCGGAGTAACACCTTCGAGCAGGTGGCAGACAGTAATATCCCTCCTGTAGAGCCATAGTGCCATGAGCAGTGGTGAGCTGGAACCAGTTCCCACTGGTTCTCAAGAACCAGTTGTTAAATTTGAAGCCGGTGTAGAACCGGCTGTTAAAGGGCTGGGCGGGTGGGCAAACAACTCCGGTCCGCAGCAGGGCCGCCCAGAGGGGGGGCAAGTGGGGCAATTTGCCCCGGGCCCCGCAGGGGCCCCCACTAGAATGTCGGAGCCTGCCCCCTGCTTCTGCCTTCCCCCATCCCCCGGTGCCTCAGCGTGCCACGTCCAGGAGCAGCCCTGGACAAAGCTAAAGCGGCATGGCTCCAGCGGGGTCTGAGCTCCTCCTGCTCAGAGCCACGTGGTAAGGGGGCGGGGCTCCGAGTGGCAGGAGCTCAGGTCCTGCTGGAGCCATGCCCCTGCAGCGCTGTCCAGGGCCGCTCCTGGACGCGGCACGCTGAGGCTCCAAGAGAGGGGGGAAGCGGGGGTAAGGGGGCCGGGGGGGCAGTGGTGGATAAGGGGCAGGGAGGGGGCAGAGGTTCTGGGGGGTGGTGGTCAGGGGACGGGGAACGGTGCGGGGGTTCGGGTAGGCATGAGTTCCAGGGGTCTGTCGGGGTGGTGGTGGATGGGGTTGGGGGAGTCAGGGGACAGGGAGCGGGGCAAGTTGGGGAGGGGTCTCGGGAGGGGGTGGTCAGGGGACAAGGAGCGGGGGGTTTGATGGGTTGCTTGCGGCCCTTGTGGGTTCTGAGGGGGGCAGGACATGGGTGGGGGTCGGAAGTGGGGGGGGACAGACTGTTTTGGGAGGCACAGCCTTCCCTACCCAGCTCCTGATACAATTTTGCAACCCCGATGTGCAGGGCCAGCTTTAGGAAGTGCGGGGCCCAATTCGAACAGTTTCGATGGGGCCCCGGCAGGGATTATTTTTAAAAAAAAAATGTAATAAAACACGTGGAGCCTGTACTCACTGGGCGGCGCTCCGAGTTTTCGGTGGCACTTCGGCGGCGGGTTCTTCACTCGCTCTGGGTCTTTGGCGGCACTGAAGGGCCTGCCGCTGAAGACCCAGAGCGCGATAGGGAACCGGTTGTTAAGATTTTGGCAGCTCATCACTGGCTGTGAGCCATAGGGAAGACTTACCTTTGTCACAGCTGCCCTAGGGGACAACATGGGTTTTCTTACACACAAGTATCCACGGTGGTGGTGTTGTTACCCCCCCCCCCCCTTCGCCCCAAATATTTATAAAAAGTGAATTGGAGCCATGGTGCCAGGTTTGATAGCACCAACGACTAACTCCAATAGCCTCAGAACAGGGTCTGCCTGGGAAGCAGCTGCACAAGTCTCCCCCAGGCTGCTGCACCAGGGCGCTTCCATCCTGACCTGGATGGAGCAGCTCTAGCCGTAGTTCAGTCTGCATGACCCAGCCAGTCCGTGGCCTCTTCGCTGAGACTGCTAACAGAGACGACAGAATGGCCCTTGCTGGGACATGAAGATTTATGTCTTAATTTAGATTTATACGATCACTAAAAAAGTGCTTGTCCAAAGCTCTGGGTGCCCATGGCATTTTCTGAGAATACAGAAATAAAAGGCAGCAGGTTTCCCAAAAGGCAGGAGGAGGGGGAAGGCCCCCATCACTAGGTGCAGCGTCTTTCCTTCACGGCACATGTCCCCACTCCCTCCCTAAAGGCCAAGGAAAGGAGGTGGCCCTTGCAGCATGTTCTGAAAGCCCACAGGTATAGGCTGAGGGAGGTGGTGAGTGAATTCCATTATTCAGGGCCCCTCATCCAAAATGCACTGCCAGCAGGTTTGACAGAGGCTGCTCCAACTCTGCTGACTGTGGCTCTGGCAGTATGGCATGGGCAATAGGTGAGAGAGAGAGAGAGTGCCTCAAATAGACAGAAAACGGAGGCATCCAAAATGTGATACATGTCACTAGTGACAAGTTTGAACAAGCTTTGTTTAGAGTTGCATCACAGGTAAACCCTGAGCTTCCATACTGTCAGGGCAAACCCATCAGGAAACAAATGGAGCAGAAGCTCAGCAACAAAGAGCCAGGTTAGTGGTACCAAACTCAGCAGGGCCATCTTAGTACAAAAGCAGCCGAGTCAGGGCACCCACTCACACAGTTAATACTTGCAGCATGCATGGGACAGTATGTGCCTGAGCCCAGCCGTGCATGTCTCTAGAATGCCACCAGCCTGAGGAAATATCTTGGGGAGTTCAGGAGGACTTTCACCAGGAGGCTTTAAAACTTGATCCTTGATCCTGTCTTCCCACCCCACTTTTTTTAAGTGATTAGCCTCTGTGAATAAGCTGGTCTGTGGCTCTCTTGCATAGTAATGTAATAAGCTGCAGTGACTCATTTTGGTAGTCACTAATGTCCAAACTTTTGGTGACCTGCAGTATTTTTGCACTGAGAATCATGTTAGGAGAAATGGCCATCAAGGTTGTCTCAATATCTTTCTCCTGGTGTGAATTTTTCTTCCTTTTCCTCTCTCCTTCTTTAAATTAATCTACATCTCTTCTAGGGTGACCAGACAGCAAATGTGAAAAATTGGGACAAGGGTTGGGGGCTAATAAGAGCCTATATAAGAAAAAGATCCAAAAATCGGGACTGTCCCTATAAAATCGGGACATCTGGTCACCCTAATCTCTTCTCTTGTCAGGCTTTCAGGAGATTGTAAGGCTGCACTCAAGGACAGAAACGCTCTACAAGCGGAAACTCGCTGCATATGGAAACTGACCAGGATCACAAAAACCTAGTTAGTTTCTCTCTGCAGTTGGATCCATGTGTGAGGGACTTCAGCTGGTATTGGGTGTGTCCCAGTCTTGTAATCAATTACCTGATATAGTGAGCTTTGCCACGCATGTGGGAAGACGCTTATGGCCAGTGACCAACAGTCTTTCGGCAGAGGATTTCTTGTCCTAGAAAGAACTTTAATTTTTAAAGGCAACTACCCTGTTTCCCCGAAAATAAGACATCCTCCGAAAATAAGGCCTACTTACAGTTTTGCCTCTCGTTGTAATATAAGGCATCCCCCCGATAATAAGACCTCCCCGATAATAAGGCATCCACCGATAATAAGGCATTTTTCATTTCTGAAAAATAAGACATCCCCTGAAAATAACTAGCGCATCTTTGGGAGCAAAAATTAATATAAGACACTGTCTTATTTTCGGGGAAACAGGGTAGCAGTTATAGAATTAATTTGAAGACTCCAAATAACTAGGGACAGGGTACGTTCAGTACACCACCAGCTTTAAATCCATGACATTCGGACCTGCCTGGGCCTAAAGGTTTCTGCTTGTTGCATTGCCCCAATATGCACTATCCTGGTGACATTGCACCACCACCAAACAGTTCTGCAGATTGAAGCCTGCATATAAGGAAGTGGGTTAAGTCATAGTCTTTTTGTTTGGAAACACCCTTCTGACAAGTACTGTGATACTGCTGTGAGCTGAAGCAGGCTATTACAGAGTGAAGGTTTTAAAGTTGGATGTATGTTTGCTGTCCCTCTTCTCCTGGTTATTTGGGGCATGCAACACATCGTTGTTGGCTTTGCAAGTGATCTGTTGGGTCTGAAAAGACCAGCTCTGGTATGGTAATTCCAGAGTGCAAAACCATGACCACAGCATATGTCAATTGTTTTCCAAAAATGGCTAAAATAAAGGTTATTTTGGGTATAAAACAATTGTAGGGCATGCAGATGGTGTGTCTATTTCTACTATATTTCTCTTTCTTTGTGCTGTGGCCACCCATCATTTCTCTGGAAATGCCACCACCAAATCTCAGCACTCATTATGGACTACTGCTATGTAATTGGCAATTTTCTTGCTGTGTCCGGGGCTACACACTGGGGCCGAGGTAACCTCAGCAGTATACTGCTTTGAGGGGCTGAGTTTTTGGTCCAGTTATTCTGCAGTCCAGAGACGCTGTCAGCCTCTAGAGGGAAGAGACTGATGTTGAGGCAACTTCTAGAAAGTCTTGCTTTCCAAAGGCAAATTGCTCTAATGCAGTGTATCAAGCGCTGTCAACTGGCTGCCATCCAAATGTGTCTGGCTTTTTGTTACCATTTCATACCTAGCTGTTTTCAGTGAGAAAGGAGTGATATCCTCTGGGATTTCCTTCCCCAGCCCTTCAGTTTCCGATGGGTGTGGTCTTGCTGGGGCAGGGAGACTCTCTGAAGTCTATCCACACTGCTTTATGCATCAGAGGGGCTAAATGCTTTGTCTGTAGTATTCTGGAGTTCCTTTGCAAACTCAGATTCCCACTTCACTCTCATAACCCATTGCTCTGTGCTGGCCAGGAGTGGCAGTTAAGTGCAGTCAAATGGGATGGGGATTAATTGGTGACCAATCCACCTTCATCCTTTGTTTCAAAGGGAAAGCAAATCTGACTGACTCATAATGAGGGCAAGGAAATACACAAGAGAGGCCTGGTCCAGTGAAAACTCCCACGGAGATCAGTGAGAGCCTTGCCTCCGCAGGGGATGTTGGATTTCTTCTTTCGCTGTCTGATCTGCCATTCAGACAGATCTCGAAAGCTTTGCAGAGCTGTGTCTGCATCAAAGGCTCGCAAAGCCCTTTCACTTCTTTGAAAACCAGAGACAAGTTTTTTAACATAATGGGAGGGACAACCAGATACTGTCTCCTGCTGTGAGTTGCAGAACCAAGCCTCCCTCGCTGGAGTTCTAGCCAGTCTCTTCAGGAGGGATATTTCGGCTCTCCTCCCTTCTCATCACTGAATATTGTGAGATTGCCTAGATAAAATGTACCTTTTTAAAAACAAACAAAAAGCCTGCTTGTTTTAACATGTAGTCAGCTGTCAAACCAGATGTGAAGTTAGTCCAGGTGTGTTCATTCTAAGGCTACAACTACACTAGCACTTTTATCGGCAAAACTTTTGTCGGTCAGAGGTGTGGAAAAACTCACCCCCCCAACCCCCCGACCAACTTAAGTTTCACCGACAAAAGCGCCAGTACGAACAGCGCTGTGTCGGCAGGAGACCCTCTCCTGCCAACATAGCTGCCGCCGCTCGTTGGAGTGCTTTAATTTTGCTGACGGGAGAGCTCTCTCCTATCGGCATAGAGTGGCTATCCAGGAGACCTTACAGTGGTGCAGCTGCAGTACGGTCTGTAGTGTAGACATAGCCTAACAAACCCTGCTAATTCAGACACTGTCTATATTCTGTTCTGGGGAGAAGGGATTTCAGCCATTTTCTACCCTTGCTAACTGCAGTGCAGCTCTCTGAGGTCAGAATGCCCTAGTGCAGGGGTCGGCAAACTTTCAGAAGTGGTGTGCCAAGTCTTCATTTATACACTCTAATTTAAAGTTTCGTGTGCCAGTAATACATTAACGTTTTTAGAAGGTCTTTTTCTATAAGTCTATAATATATAATTAAACTATTGTATGTAAAGTAAATAAGGTTTTTAAAACATTTAAGAAGCTTTATTTAAAATTAAACTAAAATGCAGAGCCCCCCGGACTGGTGGCCAGAACCCGGGCAGTGTGGGTGCCACTGAAAATCAGCTCATGTGCCACCTTTGGCATGCATGCCATAGGTTGCCTATCCCTGCCCTAGTGTATGAGATGTAGTGTTGGGGTCCTGAGTGCAGACAAAGCTACAGGTGATCACCAGAATCTTTGTGTTGCTCAGGGCAGGTTTCAACTGCCTGATGCTAAATGTGGCCTTGCCTGCACTAGGACTCCTTAAAGCTACAACGGTGGGAAATTTTTTGAAAGCGCTACCCCAGAAATCAAGGGCTCCTAGAATCTGATGTATCCACCCCTTGACTATTGATAGACTTCTATCATGTCCTCCCCTCCTTTGACAGTGCTTAGTCAAACTACACAAATGTAGCTTTTAAAATCTTTGCTACTAAGTGAGCCCTGATCACTTTTGTTGTTTTCTGCCTTCTTCTGTTCTGTTGTGCTCTTTGCTAATTGTGGCCTCCAGAACTGATTACCTAAGGAGCTGGTGGTAATACAAGTAATAATTCTGGTGTGGCCTCGCCAAATAGGCTCCCTGTTGCATGACATGGGCTCTTTACTTCTATACACCTCAGTACTGTCCCAGGCTTACTTTACTCTGCTCTTCCAAACTCCTTCAAACTGCTGTCCTAGGTTCCTTTCAGAACTAGTGCTGTCTAGGTTTCTCCCTCCGTTCAAATATCTGTGCTCCTGATTATTTTTCCAAGTGTAACTTTTGCAACTTGTTGCTGTCTCCCTATGTTCTTCTCCGTCTTGGGCACTTCTATTTTTAAGATTTGGGGAAAGATCTAGAGAAATCAGTTGTGGATAAACTTAATTTTCTCTGATCTTGTTCAGTTTGATATTCCTTTATCACCTGGCGTACCACTTTAGAAGTCCATTCCCCAGGGAATCATATGTTGGTGGCTGTGTAAATAATACTTGTAGTTTCTGCGTGCTGAGGTTATGGTGATCAAATGCGAGGATTGCTGAAGGGACCAGGAAGTAAATTTTTCTTGTTTATACAGCACTGCACAGTTAGCTGGGAATGTTGTAGGGTAGTTTCACCTGCTTATGAAAGGTTAGGCACTGACCACCTCTGGAGGCAGGAGACCAGACTTGAAGGCCTAATGGTTTGACTCGGAGCTTCAGGCCTTCTTATCTTGAGAAGCACATTCCTTGTTAACCAGATCCTCATTGATTATGTGCTCTGGAATGTTTTCCCACCACCTTTTTTAACAAAATAACTCCAACTGCCCCCGTTCTAGCAAGAAGAAACTCTGGACAGTGTTTGCCATAAGCAGCAAGTTCAGATGTTGTGGACTGCAGAGGTCTAGGCTGCCTTAGAAATTGGGTTAGAGAAGGTGATATGTGTGTAGAGAATAGTTAAAATGCTGGCTGTGGGTACTTTCCAGCAGCTCAGCCAAATTCATCCCTAGCAGAGCTCAGTTGACTTCTTTGGTGCGACACCATGGAAGAATTTGGCCCTCTGTTTAAATGAGTATCTGCCATGTGACTGCTTCTGCCTGGGGGAAGTGGGGGTGCTGGATGTGTTCCTTGTTCCTGTGAGAACCTGTTGGTGGGAGGGGGAGGGACGGCCTGTGTTACGTCCTTGTAGCAGGAGACGCAGTTCACTGCTTTCCCAGCTCCCAGTTTGAATGGCTCTGCCTTGGAACAGGCTCAGGCTGTTGAGTGGGTTGCTATGGTTCCTGGGAGTGCTTCTAGGGTGACAATAGCAATGTCTCCTGTGACGGGTTGGATCACAGAAACCCCCTTGGGAGCTGCCACCCAATGTGCAAAGACTACCCCTGCTTCTGTTTTCCCTGCCAGCTCAGGACTCCAGCACCCTGTCTTGCTGAGCCAGACACTGATCCAGGGTCTGAATCACTTGTTCCAAAGCTGCAAGTTTACCTGAAAACAGCTCGCAGTAGCGTGCTTGTCTTTAGCACTCAGATGCCCAACTCCCAATGGGGGCTAAACCCAGATAAATCCGTTTTACCCTGTATAAAGCTTATGCAGGGCAAACTCATAAATTGTTCGCCCTCTATAACACTGATAGAGAGATATGCACAGCTGTTTGCTCCCCCAGGTATTAATACATACTCTGAGTGAATTACTAAATAAAAAGTGATTTTATTAAATACAGACAGTAGGATTTAAGTGGTTCAAAGTAGTAACAGACAGAACAAAGTAAGTCACCAAGCAAAATAAAATAAAATGCGCGAATCTATGCCTAATCAAACTGAGTACAGATAATTTCCTCACCAGTTCCACAGTGCTCCCTTTTACAGGCTAATCTCCTTTTAGCCTGGGTCCAGCAATCACTCACACCCCCTGCAGTTACTGTCCTTTGTTTCAGTCTCCTTCAAGTATCCTGGGGGGGGTGGAGAGGCTCCTTCTTTAGCCAGCTGAAGACAAAATGGAGGGGTCTCCCCTGGGTTTAAATAGACTCTCTCTTGTGGGTGGAGACCCCCCTCCTCCCTCCTCTGCAAAGTCCAGCTCCAAGATGGAGTTTTGGAGTCACCTGGGCAAGTCACATGCCCCTGCATGACTCAGTCTTTGCAGGCCGACGCCATTGTCCACATGGCATCTTGCATGTCTCCAGGAAGACTTCTCATGTGGATTGGAGCATTCCAAGATGCATTGTTCCCCAAGTGTTTCCTGATCAGGTACTTAACCTGGTGAATTCCTTCCTAAAGAAGCTGACCAAATGCCTCACAGAGCTTACTTAGAAATCAAGCAAGCATACAGCCAGTTATATCATACATACATTTATAAACGCCCCCCCATAAAGCCTTATGGGGTACGCTGTCACATCTCCCCTTCTTCATTTTTCCCTCCTCCTCCCACCCCTCCTCCCGAAAATGCCAAACACCACTTCAGCAGTAGAGCTTTTCCCTCCCTTAAGTTTGTGCTAGCTGAGCTGCAGGTTTCCCTTTCTCCAGTTGCACAGGGATGCTGATGCTTATCTGTGTGCACTGCAGTGGGGGCGGGGGGGTGTGCTGAGAATTGGCCAATCCATCCCTTCGTGTTCCTGACTTGGATTCTCTCCTCCTCACTTTTTCTTTCTCTGATTTTTCTCCTCTTCCCTTCATCCCTTTCCCCGCCAGTCTTGTTCTTTCATCTTGAGAACTATATTTCCCCATTACTGCCTCATCTTGGGGGCTGCACAGTGACTCTCTTAGTCCCTGCTGGTTGATGTGTCTGCTGCACAACTCCAGCTTTGTGCTAGTTCATAGAATCATAGAAGATTAGGGTTGGAAGAGACCTCAGGAGGTCATCTAGTCCAACCCCCTGCTCAAAGCAGGACCAACACCAACTAAATCATCCCAGCCAGGGCTTTGTTAAGCCGGGCCTTTAAAACTTCTAAGGATGTAGATTCTACCACCTCCCTGGGTAACCCATTCCAGTGATTCACCATCCTCCTAGTGAAATACTTTTTCCTAATATCCAACATAGACCTCCCACACTGCAACTTGAGACCATTGCTCCTTGTTCTGTCATCTGCCATCACTGAGAACAGCCGAGCTCCATCCTCTTTGGAATCCCCCTTCAGGTAGTTGAAGTCTGCTATCAAATCCTCCCCTCTCTTCTCTTCTGCAGACTAAACAAGCCCAGTTCCCTCAGCCTCTCCTTATAAGTCATTTGCCCCAGCCTCCTAATCATTTTCGTTGTCCTCCGCTGGACTCTCTCCAATTTGTCCACATCCTTTCTGTAGTGGGGGGCCCAAAACTGGATGCAATATTCCAGATGTGGCCTCACCAGTGTCGAATAGAGGGGAATAATCACTTCCCTCGATCTGCTGGCGATGCTCCTACTAATGCAGCCCAGTATGCCATTAGCCTTCTTGGCAACAAGGGCACGCTGTTGACTCATATCCAGCTTCTCGTCCATTGTAATCCCCAGGTCCTTTTCTGCAGAACTGCCGCTTAGCCATTTGGTCCCCAACCTGTAGCAGTTAATGGGATTCTTCCGTCCTAAGTGCAGGACTCTGCACTTGTCCTTGTTGAACCTCATCAGATTTTTTTTTTTTTTTTTTTTTTGGCCCAATCCTCCAATTTGTCTAGGTCACTTTGGACCCTATTCCTACCCTCCAGCATATCTACCTCTTCCCCCAGCTTAGTGTCATCCATGAACTTGCAGAGGGTGCAATCCATCCCATCATCCAGATCATTAATGAAGATGTTGAACAAAACCGGCCCCAGGACAGACCGCTGGGGCACTCTGCTTGATACCGGCTGCCAATTAGACATGGAGCTGTTGATCACTACCTGTTGAGCCTGATGATCTAGCCAGCGTTCCATCCACCTTATAGTCCATTCATCCAATCCATACTATTTTAACTTGCTGGCAAGAATACTGTGGGAGACCATATCAAAAGCTTTGCTAAAGTCAAGGTATATCACATCCATCGCTTTCCCCATATCCACAGAGCCAGTTATCGCATCATAGAAGGCAATCAGGTTGGTCAGGCATGACTTGCCCTTGGTGAATCCATGTTGACTGTTCCTGATCACCTCTCCTTCAAGAGCTTCAAAATGGATTCCTTGAGGACCTGCTCCATGATTTTTCCAGGGACTGAAGTGAGGCTGTAGTTCTCCGGATTCTTCTTCCCTTTTTTAAAAATGGGCTCTACATTAGCCTTTTTCCAATTGTCCAGTACCTCACCCGATCACCACGAGTGACTCTGCAATCACATCAGCCAATTCCCTCAGCACCCTCGGATGCATTGCATCCGTCCCCATGGACTTGTGTGTGTCCAGCTTTTCTAAATACATACACTCATGCTCTCACATGCTCTCTGAAAATTGCAAGGTACTGTGCTTAGCTGGTACATGGATAATTGGGAACTGTTGCTAATTCTCATGAAAAATAATGAGTGCAGTTTAACCAGAACATTTGCTACTGTCCCAGCTAATGTAGACTCATTTGGCTGGTTCCCTGGGATTAAGCGGGGTTTAGGTGAGAGATGTTGGGCTCTAGTCTGTCAAGACAGAAGTTGCGAAATAAAGACTAAAAGAAGAAATAAAGGCTAACTAAAACTGAAATGTCATGAATATAACTTCTATTCAATGAAGTACATTTCTCTTGTTACTTTTAAATGTGTCTGTGAAAGGGAACAGATACTTAACAGGGAGGAAATTGCGGTGCAGCGGGGTGTCCTAGAAAACCGGATTCTATTCTCTGTAGAACGTTCTTTTGCCAGAGTCCCTTCATGGCAGGGATATCATTCTCTAGCCCTCACTTTCCAGGGCTGGAGTTGTTACACATTTCTCTGGCCATAAGAATTACAAGAAGTACATGGTGGAATCTTCCTTGTAGTTTTTCATACTAGTCTAGCTCACCTCATTTTGCTCTTTCAGTGGAGATCCTTTGGCTGCATCTACAGAGGCTTGGTCCTGTCTGAGGGGAACTGTGGGTTGAGATGGGAATGCATTGCTGTTCTCTGGGGCTTTAAAAATTCAGTCAGTGTGAAATGTTTGGGGCTTGGGGAGTGTGCAACCAGCTGTCACGTATACAGCATCCTTTAACCTCTCTGTCAGAGCCAGGAGGGGCGGAGGGGAGATGCCATCATCCTAGGGGACTGCTTAGCAGCAGCAGGAGCTAACCATCCTGCTCCTGTTAGTTACTGCTCTAACGAAGCCGGTCATTAGCTGCTGGAACAGATGACTTCCAGAGGATTATTTGTATTACACACTTTAATGATTTTTAATAGCAAATTTTTAATTAAAAGGAAAGTCTTTTTGGAAGCAGCCTGAGCAGCTGCAGCTGAATTCTGCGTGTTTAATATAATTAGGGAAACAGCTGGAGTGGGAGCTAAGCTGCCTCAGCAGCCCCAGGTTCACCATGGACAGGTGTGTTGCATGTTGGGAGTTGTGCTGGGAGTGTCGATATACCAACAGTTACTGAGGTGGTGGGACAGTTTCTCTCTCAGGCTGTTAGGATGGTGAGCAGGTGGGGAGATGAGGCGTGGGTGGTAGCCATCTGTGTCAGTTCACTTGTTAGTTGCATAGTTGCAGATGATAGTGCTCAGTTTGCCGTCTGTCAAGCCATGTGTATTTGTATTTGTAGCTTCAGCATCTTCTGGCTAATGTGAGAGCGTTGCTTTGGGTGAGGGAGTGGGGCAGGTTTTCACAACTCATTTTATTTCACCTCTTCTCCTGGTTTGCTGCTTGCCTGCAGTGTCTTTCTTTTGCCACCAAGCTCAGTAAAGTCACCACTCCAGTACATCTCCCCCACTAGTCCTGGGGGAGGGAGAAATCCAAGACATTGCTTACTCCTTGAGGGAGGCAAATGCTGCCTAATGCTTGGCTGGAATCTGCCCAGAGGTGAGGCTGCTGCCAATTCGAATGAGCAGCTGATATTTATACAGCACTTTTCATTGCAAAAGATCCCAGAGCACTTTTGAGATTGTACCGCTACGACTGCTTGAACGAGTTGCTGTGCTGCAATTACCATGACATGGGACAGGAATCTCCATTACAGTATCTTGGCTCTGCTGTGGGTACTGCGGTAAAGGCATCTATGGTTCAGCAGCCTGAATGGTTGTAATCACTACCCAGTCTTGGTTAACGCAGTTAGGGATGACTGGCGGTGCCTGTAGCCTCGTAACCATTGAATGCACTTAAAAGCCAGGAAATAGAGAGCTACGGTGTAGCCCTACCTTGTCCTACAACCTTAACTCTGCCCCCTGGAGCTTTCAACAGTCCCTGGGGGATAGCCTGTGTAGTCCTATAATAAGCAGACATGAGGAATTGCTACAGATGTGTTTCATTTCCGGTAGCGTGTGGCATCCTACGGAATTGTGTTCTCTCTCATCTGCATGCGCTCCAGTTGCCCTTTGCTGTGTTAGGGTTGGCTATGGCCCGGATTGGTTGCAGCAGGCTGGCAGAGCTCATGCTGTGCTCTTAGAAGAGCATCAGGACCCTTCATCGCAGTGCTGAGTCATGTGGGTTGTGCTAACAGGAGCCCAACGGCGTATTGCTGTGGGGCTTTGTAGCTGTTGGGTCGTGTGCATGACGGTGAACCATAAGGCAGGGGCAAGTAGGTTCCAGAGGGAATCCTTAGGGACAGGGTCACATCTGGCGGTGGCTTGTGCAGGCTGAGTGAAGTGATTGAGTGTAGGCCAGGCATAGCCAGCTGGTGCCTGCTCAGCCCACCCTAAACGCAGCTGGTGCCTTACTGAGGACACAGTCTGGCAGATACACCTACTGTACCTGCGTGCTGCGTCCCAGCACTGAGATGGTTTGTGTTTAAAAGGGCTGCATAGCTAGAATTGTCAGCCTCCAGTTTCACAGAAACTACAGGCTAGGGATGTGTGAAATGATTAGGCGTGAGAATCTTTGGTTTGTGCTCATCGGATGAATTATTGTAGAAAGGAGAAATTTGGTTTTGCTGTTTTGTGATTGATGTAAATTGTGGTCTTGAGTGAGCGGTGTCCTGACCCTGTCAGAGGGTATGTCTACACTACCCGCCGGATCAGCGTTCAGCGATCAATCCAGCAGGGGTCGATTTATTGCAATAAATTGATCCCAGAGCGCTCTCCCGTCGACTCCTGTACTCCACCGCAACAAGAGCGGCAGCAGTCAACTCACCGTGGTGAAGACACCACGGTAAATTGATCTAAGTATGTCAACTTCAGCTATGTTATTCACGTAGGTGAAGTTGCATGCACACACACCTTGGTCAGTGTCGACCTTACACCAGTCCTTGAAATAGGGCTCCCAACAGTAGTTCTGTGTCTGTATACTCAACCACGCCTCTGATCCTGCAAACATTTGAGATGGCAGCTACTTGCTTTTCTTTGATCGTACTTGCTCCCAGTGTTTAGGAAAGGGGTGAGGAGCCTGTGGCATGATCACATTACCCTAATAAGGTTGCATACTGGTCATTCACCTTCTCTCTCCAAGATCCATCTTTTCCCTGAATAACTTTTTAAAAATATTGCTTCTCTGAAAGGGCAATGGGCACCAGATGCTATCTGAGCTCAATTCTGAGCAGATGATATCAGTTTGGGGGGAACAAAGCTATAGTTTGAGCTCCAGGAATGTGTTTAAAATGGGAGAAACATCAGGTTGTCCTGGCCTTTTTTAGGGAAGGTTGTATTGCAGAAACGGTTTGCTGAAATGACCCAAATTGCCACGAGACAGAGCAATTGAAGACAGAGTAAGCACGTAGATTTTAGAGCAGATTGAAAAACCGGTAAGCTAGTCCCAGCCTTAACTATAGCAGTGCCTGGCAGCAGTTTAACAGCATAGCACAAGGTTACAATATAGACAGGACCAGAAGTGAAGAATAGTGTATACAGTTGAAACTGCAGAGGTGGTTTCAGGTAGCAGGTTGTAATTATCTGAGCATCTAGATGTCCCTTGGAGGGCTCTCCTCCATGTAGTGACCTGTCCAGGCCCTGCCTAGGTTGCTGGATCACAGCACCAGATGATATGGCTGCAGACAGCAATGTAACCAGGCATTTAAGTTATCCTTGCAATTTGGTTGTGGGTTGTTTGTGCATCACTAACCTATGGTATTTTGATTGCTGAGGGTACTCTTGGACTTGTGCGCTCTACAAACTCAGTCCAGTCCAGGGACCTGGTTACAATGCTGGTACAATTTATATTGTAGCTAAGATAGGGTTACCATTCATCCGGATTCCCCCAGACATGTCCGGCTTTTTGAGCTTAAAAATCGCATCCGGGGGGAATTTGTAAATGTCCGGACTCCCCCCCATGCAGAGCGCGTGCGGCTAACAGGGGAGCCGGCCGGATGGTACCACTTACATGGGGCTCCGACAGCCAGAGAGAGCCCCTCCTCCACTTCCCCTGCAGCAGAAATCACTCCCTCCGTCCCTGCATTTGCAGATCGCCTCCGGCAGTCTGGAGCTCCTCCCCCGCTCCTCTTCCACTGCTGCCCAGCGTGCAGGGACGAACGGCTCAGGCTGTTCCTGAGCAAGCTCACAGAGACATTAGGTGAAGGTGAACAACAAGGGGGTCAGGGGGTCAGAGAAGGGGCAGGGAGGTTTTGGAGGGGGCAGTCAAGAGACTGGGAGGGGGTCGGGAGTTCGGGGGGGGGCTTTCTGGGGAGGTGGATAAGGTTTTGGGCNGAGGGGGCAGTCAGGGGACAAGGAGCGTGGGGGAGGGTTGGGAGTTCTGAGGGGGTGGGAGGGGCAGGGGCGGGGCTAGGGCAGGATGGGGGCGGGGCTAGGGTGGGGCTCCTCCCGTCATCCTTTTTTGCTTGCTGAAATATGGTAACCTTAAGCTAAGACTTCTTACGGTATTCTGTAACCAGTGAGTGAGGTCCTTTACCCTGTCATGTAGCCAGGTTAATGCCTCAGTGGCTTGTTCCTGTTTTCTTTTCCACCCCACCCCCGTTGGTTCAGTGGTAGGTTCATTCACTTGCTTTACCTCCTCTTGTCACTGCCACTCAGGTGTCTCTTCAGCTGTACCTCTGACCTCCTCGCTGGGGGCATGTCTCGCCTGGAGCTGGAGATGTGATTTCCAGCTCGAGTAGACAGGCATGCGCTAGCTCTGATTGAGTGAGCATGTGGAAAATCGAAGTATAGCTGTGATGGCGCAAGCAGCAGGATGGACCAGCTGCCCTGAGTACTATCCTATCTGAAACCCTAGGTATGTACTTGGGCGGGTGGCTGCCCTGCCTCACTGCTGACACTGCCACGTCTGCGTTTGTTTTTAGCACGCTGGCTTGATCCAAGCTACACAGGTATGTCTGCCTGAGCTCCAGTGTAAACATACCCTGAGATGCAATCATGGGACGGCCTATGAGCACGCAGCCTTGGCAGGGTGGTGGTTCTCTACAGCTGCAAGATGCAGGCAATCATATGCTTCCCCCATCCACCTACCCTCCCTTGTTTTGCAAAGAGCCTTTGGCTAAAACAGCCCTGTTGGGAAGGAACATGGTTTGAATTATCTCTTTGTGGCTACTGTATCTGCCAATAAAAGTAATTGTCCCTCTGTGTTAGTGTGATATGAGGAGCGAGAATGGACTCCTCAGGGAAGTGCTAGGCATTCACATGACTAGTCTGCAGGACTCCAGTAATTTCCTGGGTGCCCTGGTTCCTTGTTAATGCAACTCAAAGCTCCGTTTGCAGAGCAGGCACTTGGATAGCTTGCTGCGTTCGATGTAGGAGGCCAGGAGCTGCAGGTTTGCGGTAGTCTCAAAGGGAGTGATGGAAGCTTCATTGCTTGAATAATTAAAGCACCATTGAATGCTGTGTAGGGAACAATCCTGCATTGCAGGGGGTTGGTCTGGATGCACTAATCCATCTTTTCCATCTCTCTTGTCTATGATATCATGTCTGGAATTTTTTCTTGGCTCCGCCTGCCCCCAGCAGCTAAACATGCATTTCTCCCTCCATCTGCTCTGCAGTGCTGTCACACTCCATGTCAGGAGTTAGGGAAAGGTCCTGGGGTTTCTGCGCAGTTGTCCCAAGATGGTATGTCAGGCCTCCCCAGTGTGTGGGGGAGGAGAGCACTAGGCAAGGGTGGTGGAGCTAGCAGCCTTTACAGGACACGTGGACCTGGTTAGGAACAAGAAAAACCTCCACTCTCCCTGCAACTTCTGTGTATCTGCCCCTTACCCAGGGAAGTCTGAAGCTGAGAAACTGCTCTGCTTTGGTCTCTCTTGGACATGTTTGGAGCTGGTCAGAGCCAGGACCCCATCTGCTGGTATGCAACATCTGCTCTCTAGCAGGCCATGGATGTGGAGGAGAGGGCTACAGCTGGCTGGAAGGAGGGGGAGTTGTTGGTCATCTGGAGATTGCAAGATGCATGGAAAGTCATGGTGAACTAAGCAGAGGGGATTCAGAGACCCTTTTAACCAACTAAGTAACCAACACCCCCCCATGCTCTACCTGGAGGGCAGGGAAGACATTTGCCGGTTACATGCTGAGTGGTGGCGGGAAGGGGAGATAATGTTGTTAAGCTGATAGGCTCTGGTAATTGGAGTTGCGTTGAGAGTAAATCATTTAATCTTTACGTCAAAGCAGTAATCAGGCAGGGTGGAGGTTAATGGCAATATCAAAACAGGAGCCTGGCTCTGATGGCAAGACTGCAAAGTACGAGTCAGTTTGGTGGGCAATGCACAGGACAGAGTGAGACAGGCTGTGTCTGGCTGGCTGGTTCTCTTCATTCGGATTAGCTCACTGCATTAGCTAACTCCAGCTAAAGCAGCAGCAAAGGCCTTGCTTTTAACTCCGGTTAGCAGCTCACGTTCACCCCCGGGTCTTCTGCAGGTATTCACTTGAACTGCAAACCTGAGCTAAAAGTAGAGTTTCTTTGTCTTCACTGCTGTCCTAACTGGAGTTAGCTAACCTGAGATAAGAACACACCTTTTTTTTTTTTTTTTCTTTTTTCCAGTGAAGATGGACCTTGAAAGAGTGCTTCTGCTGTTGCATTGCTGGGAAGAAGCAGACTCAATACCCACCAGTGGCACTCGTGGGCCGGGGGGAGTGGTACTGGGCTGGGATTGAAGGGGTGGAGAGTTTCAGTATATTCCCCACTTCTCCTCATGGTCTTCCTCCTGTCCCCCCTTTTCCTTTCCTGCTCTTTCCGGACCCTTCCCTCTTCTGTCTCCCAACCGTTGCTTGTTACATTACTGCCATTGTAAGTCACCCCCGGTCAGCCTGCCAGCGTCCAGTCTCTTCTTTCCAGCCCTTCCTTGGCCCTGAGGCTCCAGCTGCCAGCGTCTCCCAGAGTGCGTCTCCTCAGCAAGCTTCTTAGAAAAGGGGTTCTCCTCTCCTAAGTCATCTTCTAATGACCAGACTCCAGGCTGATTTCCACCTGAGATCCCATGGGGCCGTAGCAGGGAAATGGCTCTTCTTTGTGTAGCTAACGACCTGGATTGGTGGGGAAGGCTCATTCTTCTTTTCCTCTGTGCAACCTTTAATGCTGGGGATCATTCCATCTTCCTAGCTGTGCGGGCATCTCTGGTTCCCTCCTGTCATGACTCTACTCTTACTGATCACACTGCTCTTCGGCAGTCTTTGAAGGTGGCTCTTCCACAGCCCGTGCTACCAGGTGCTTGCAAAGCTCCATTCTTGGCCCTCCCTTCTATCCTCCTGTCTGCCTTTGTCACTTGCCATCTTTGCCTTCCCTTTAACCATAGGCATGGACACCGCACTGTGTGTATCTTTGAGATATCCCTGTCTGTGTTCTTTCTGTCTTGACCAAATGATGCTCCACTTCCTTCATCCAAATGTATCAAAGGCAGAAGTGCTGCCCTTGGCCAGGAAGAGCACTGTGAACCACAAACCTAGCTCCTTTATATGGGTTTGTGACTCACTTCCCAGATCTCTTTACTACATCCTTCGCATCATCATTGATCCTGAATTTCCTTCTCCTTCCCGCTCTCCTGGGCCTGAACACCTGTTTGTTGCCACTTCTGCAGCACTGCCCTTTTGTGTGCTACTGGCTTCACTCCAGCTCTGCTGGAATTTTCACCCCTCCACCTCTCTCCTTGCTTGGACTACTGCAGTACCCTGTCTGTGACCGCTCCTGACCCCAGTGCATGGAGACTGCCGGTGCCTGCCCTCCCACACATGCAGCATCTCTGGGGCCCCACCTTTGTCTCACAGCGTCATGAACGGAGCTTTCCTTCTCATGCCATAATCCTGGCCGAGCTTTGCTGTTTGTAAGATCCCGCCGTTGATTTGCTCCCATTGATCTCACTGCTTGTGGATTGAGAGCCTTCTCCTCTGCTGCTCTTGCCATCTGGAGCCAGCTGTCCTGTTCTTGTCAACTTGCCTTCTCATGTCCAATTGCAGGTGGAAATCTCCCCCCGGAAATTGCTCTCCCCCACAGTAATTTTTTTGTTAACTCTTTTTGACTCCGCAAAGCACTCTTGAGGCTAGTTGGTAGGACAGATACTTTTAAAAGCAGACTTGCTTTAGCAGACAGTCTGAACAGATTTTTCAGGAAGAGCAACCGGCTGAACTGGATTCCTGAAACATAAGGTTTGAAAACAGAGACCCCGTATCTTGAGGACCGTGGTGTGTCCCCTGAACCCTTTGCTTTATTCTCTCCTCAATAGCACAGGTATCTTGGATCTGGTGCTAGAGGGGGAGCGGGTGAAGGATGCTCATAAATTATTTGGGATAAGGTATTGTGGGAGGGAGAGCTCTAGATTCCAGAGTGAAGGTGAAGGGGCTGAAGGGAGCAATGGGTTGCCAGATGGGACTGGGGAAATGTGGTCGTGGATTTCCAAGCGGGGTGGATCAGATCTGGAAAATGTTAAGTGTCCCTTGTTTCTTGTTTGTGTTTTTGCAGTGCGGCTCCATGACAGTATTTCAGAAGAAGGTTTCCACTACCTCGTCTTTGATCTGTAAGTTCCTCCCTTTGGCTCTGGTGCTTCGTGGCTGAGACAAAGCTGTGGAGTGCTGATTTAAGAGCAGAATAAAAGATCCTTGAACCTCTATTTTCCCCCCTCCTTTCCCCACCAGGACCTGTACCCCAGCTCTTGACAACAAGGCTATAATCCGCTGACAAAGAACCTCCTCCTAAAATAGGGTTTTGGTCTTCTTTCCAGGGTTAATAGTCACTGTGCAACAAAATCACAGGTGGTTTCATGCTGGGTTAAGGAGCTGAAGATCAGTGTGTCCTAGAGCCAAAGACTCATTGGACCTTAAACCGTTGGAAATATTGGCTGGTGTACAGTACTAGCTTGCATGACTCTGTGTGTAGTGTTGAGCCTTCCCAGCTTCTTCTGCAGCGTGAACTCTGCATGTGAAGGAGGTGGACAGGGGTACAAGATGTGGGTGTGGAGGGGGGAATAGATGGGGTGCTTGTATGAGAGAGGTCAGAAAGTAGGACAGAGGGGTCCTGTGTGTGGGGATGGATGTAGGAACTGCCTGGCAGCAAATGTAGGGGTGAGAGGTATGTAGTATGGCAGTTTCTGACCTGTGTCTGCTATCTAATTTTAGGGAATGATGAGATTGTTCCAAGGGGGACAGGTTTCCTTTCCATGCCACAGATACAATAGGTGGGGGGGAGGGAGGGCACCTGGTGTGTTTATGGCATGTGTACTGGCTACAGTTATGTGGCTCAAGATGCTGGTGCCCACCATGCTTATTTGCTATGGAAGTGGAACCCAGAGCACTGTGGATGTGAGTGCAAGGATGCCCCGCTGTTTGGGTAACAATCCCTTGCTGCTCTCGATGCCCTTTCTGACGTGAGTGGGGAGCTGGTGCTCTGAGGTTTCTGGCCCTGGCTCGCCCTCCCTCGGGATAATCTCAGGCAAAGATTCAGGCAGGCTGGCAGAGGGCAGCCTGGTACCCCAGGAGCGAGTGTGTACCCCTTGTGCCTCCTCACTGCGCGTGGGAGTCTCCTAACCTCCCTTGGTCTGTCTCCTCCAGGGTCACTGGTGGAGAGCTCTTTGAAGATATTGTCGCCAGAGAGTACTACAGTGAAGCTGATGCTAGGTAAGAATCTGTGCTCAGACTCTCCCTGTTACATGCCGATCATGTCAGAGAGTACGGCATGTTTGCACATGGCCATGTTGTAAAATAAATGCTCCCCATGTGGGAAACCCCTCCTCCGCATCCCATCACTAATGCAGCCTTTCAGCTGTAGCGGTGACAGATTCAGTGTAGCTGACTCTGTGTGGCGTTTGGCCCATCCCCTTTGCATACATTGCTTGTCTCTGGAGGGCCTGCTGCCGGCGTCTGTCTGACCTGGCTGCTGAAGGGGGAGCAGCGATGTGTGTTTGGAAGGGTAAAGCACAAGAGGAAGAATTGTTTTCAGTCATATTAGAGAACTGGAAACCTGGACTACTGACTTCTTATCTCAGCTCTACCAGGAACTCGTGCTCGCCTCAGGCAGTTCTGTGCAACTGACTTGTGCCTCAATTTCTCCATATGTAAAATGGGGGTGCTTCTTATCCCAGTGTGTGTAAAGCATTCACAGCCTCTGCTGATAGATGCTTAGAAGCACAAGGCACAGTATGGGAAGGGAAGCTTTTGATTCTCAACTTTAAACAGACTTAAGTCCTGTCCCCCCTCTGTGTGTCCCCCACCTTCACCCCTGAAGAGTTGGGCTTCCCTAAACGAGTCTGGACTGGGCTCGCTCCTGACGTCTCTGGCCATCCCTTAGTTGTTGACAGTATCCCATTTCACATCAGTCCAGGTGTGCGCTCTGGATACCTAGTCTGCTTCCAGAGATGGGGGCATTTGAAATGGGATCTCCAGCTCTGGTCTGGGGGAGATGGGAAGGGGGGAGCAGAGGCCTATGGTGAAGTTTCATGGAACCCCGCCCTGCCCCAGCGAGCTATCCCTGCCTGCCTTTGGCTGGAGGGGGAGCTGAGGAGAGCCTGGGAAGAGACGGTAATAGCCAGTGTGCGGCAGCGATGGAGCGAGCACCATTGGGGTGCCTAGGTTGGAGTGACAGGGTGCGGCACTTCGGGTGTGAGATGCACTCCTGGAGCTGCTCTGTGGCATACATAAAAGAACAGAGCGTGGCCCTTGCAGGCATTTCCAGGGCAATGTTTGGGTGCTCGTTTGCCCCTACTGTGGCTCAGTTAGAGCCTCCTCCTGCTGCCTGGCTCTGGAAGTGCAGCATTACACATCACTCTCCCCTGCAGGATGTGCTGCGACAGGCCACTGTGTGCTGAAGGTGAAGGAAGTCCGGGGGGCAGGTGCTCTCTGAGGGAGTGGGTGATGTTAGGAGCCAGGAGCCCTTGGGATGCATTTAACAGCTCTGGGGCTGTTGCAGGCATGTTTGTCCCAGACCAAGTGATGTTCCCTGGCTCATCCCATTCAGTCCAGCGGGGGTGGGAGGTGATTGGATTGTCCCCACCTACACACAACCACCCCGTGCCCTGGAGGGGGATGCGAATGAGGAGCAGTAGTGAGGAACACCACTAGTGGCAGAGGAGGGGGACCCTGGTTAGGTTAAGGGAAGAGGAGAGAATTGGGTCTGCTTCTTGTCTGTGCCTACACAATGTCCTCTTGTCCTCTCTGAGGGTGCTCGATCCCTCCAACTCAAGCTGGGCTGATCGAACCGTGCCCACGGAGCCCAGCATTTGCTGAGCAAGTACAAAGCCCTCCCTTTCTAGCCGCACGCCAAGCTGAGCTGAATTCCAGAGCAGGCTGGGAGAGCGAGGTTCGTGCCAATCCGCCTCGCTTGGCTCGCTTGGGACACCTCACACTTTTGCCATTTTTGGCCAGAAAGTCTCTTGCTCAGGCTTGGCTCTGTTCTAATTATACATTTTTTTGTTTTGTTTTGTTTTGGGAGCGGGGAGATATTCACAGAATCTGACCTGGTGGCTTGTGCTGCCAATTCCAGTGGGAGGGGCTGGTGGGTTAACGATATACAGTGCAGCAACTTCACGCATTTCCAATCTGTAAGATCCATAAAGAAACCCTGGGCCCCTGAGACTTGGAAAAACATCTGCTTATTCCCAGTGGGGCGGCCGCTCTGGCTTCTCCAGAGTGAACTGTCAAGGGAGGCCGACCACCCCCACTTCCCACAGATGGGCTCTGACTGCCTGGCCTCAGGAGCTGTTTAAATCTGTGCTCCTTTCCACATCAAAGAGGCTTCCTCTCTCAGTATGACACCTACGTAAATGCTGCTGCATCTGCTCCAGCCCGAGAGCTTGGGAACCACTATCCGGCTGACTAGCCTCCTCCAGCAATGTCAGCTGTGTGTGTGTGTGTGTCTGGTGCATGCGCTCTGTGGGTGTAACATTGTCCCTGACAAGCCAAGTGTAAATAACATCTTGCTCCTCTCCCTGTGGCGTCAGTGCTGAGAATGGCACTGGTTTTCTGCGGGCTGGGGGAGTGCGGCACGGTGCACTCAGCAGAGAGCAACTCTGTTTTTCAGCTTCTAACTCCCTAAGTGGGATCTGTACTTAAAAGGCGCCCGGCTAGCGGGTGCGTGTGTGTGGGGGGGGAGTGCGTGCACATTGTGTATGTAAAGTGCTTGAAATGCTGCTCTGAAAGCCGTGTCAATTGGCAGGCGCCCAGATTCTTCGTCCTGAGCTTGATGGAGCAGGCTGCTGTTTCATGAAAGCTTGGGCCGGGCCTAGCTGCGTGTTTCTGTGGCTTGGCCTTGTTAGCCCAACCCTGAGCTACTGCTTACACAAGCGCGGGCGCATGTCTTCAGTTGATAAAACAAACACGGTGCCTAATGCCAGGGAGAGGGGAAGGAGGTGGGCAGGGAAAGGGGTCAGTGGGATGGTAGGAGGGGGCAGTGAGGTCCTGCTATCTAAGCCCACTGTTGAACTGTCTTTGAAACCCTGTTGCTAAGCAACAAAATTCCAGCTGTGGTAGTTTGGGAGCAGCAGCAGCTGGTGGGCATGATGGGGTTGGAGGAGCTGTTTGGGGGCAGGTAACTGCTGGGCCTGACCCAGAGTCCCTGAACTCCCCCTGCAACGGTTAGGAAGGGTGGGGAAATGGAGGTTAGAGGCTGAGAGTGTGTGTAACCCTGTCTCTCTCCTTTTCTCCTTCTGCTCGTCTTGAAGCCACTGTATTCACCAGATACTGGAGAGCGTGAATCACATTCACCAGCATGATATCGTGCACAGGGATTTGAAGGTAATGCTGCCTCCACTACTCAGGAGGGGGATGGCAGTCGGTGTCATTGGCAGGAGCTTCGGTGGCTGATGTCTGCCCGTACCCACAGGCGCCACACCCGCAGCTCCCATTGGCTATGGTTCGTGGCCAGTGGGAGCTGCGGAGCCAGCGCTTGTGGTAGGAGCAGCATGCGGAGCCCCCTTGGCCACTCCTTCCCCTAGGAGCTACAGGGACATGCCGGTTGGAGCCAGATAGGGAGCCTGCCAGCCTCATTAACCCTTCCCCCATCCCTCCCCCCATGCAGCACCAGCAGGATCTCTGGCTGCGCATCGCTGCTCCCCCTCCCTCAGCACCAATGGGGATCCCTGGCCACGTGCCTCCCCACGCTTCCACTGCAGCACCAGCGGGAGTCCCAGACCAGCACCCAAGGCGCCCCCGGCCCACCCTTCCCGAGCACCCACGGTGCCCCAGCCCAAGTTTTAGTTAGGGGTATTTAGTAAAGTCATGGTCAGTTCACGGGCAGTGAATTTTTGTTTACTGCACATGACCTGTCCATGACTTTTACTAAAAATACCCATGGCTAAAATGTAGCCTTACTTACAAGTTTAATCAAATAGCTGATCCACTAAGCACTGGCTGAATCAGGCTTCTGCAATGCCACAGCACACTTATGCCCCCAGAGTCCCCTCACAGGAGAGCTTTCAACTCCCTTCCCATGGAGTACCTGCTGCTGTACTGGGAGTTGATCTGACTCCAAAAAGTGAAAGTTTTGCACCAGGAGGCCTGTCTGTCCAGCAGCATACTCTGTCTTGCATGGGAATGTGACTGCCAGAAGCTGCTCTGCTAGGCCTGGTCTACACTGGGGGGGAATCGATCTAAGATACGCAACTTCAGCTACGAGAATAGCGTAACTGAAGTCAACGTATCTTAGATCGAATTAAAATTACTTACTTCGCATCCTCGTGGCGCGGATCGATGGCCACGGCTCCCCTGTCGACTTTGCTTCCACCTTTCGCACTGCTGGAGTTCAGCAGTCAACGGGAAAGCGATCGGGGATCGATTTATTGCATCTACACTACATTACCCCCTCCCCCATGCACCTAAACCATCACCTGCACAGTGCAGGCAGGGATAGGCTTTGTGTGCATGCCTCACCTACCCCATCCCCACTGTGCAGGTTACTGAGCCACACCCCCTCCCTCACCCAGCAGGACTGCAGTTATAAGTCACCATGGGAGACAGATGCCCTGCTGTGCAAATGACCTCCAAGGAATGTGATAATCCAGTTCCTGGATTTCCAGCCTTCTGTCCTGCTGGAGGCCACCTTTCCCCCCTCTCATTGGTGCCTGCTGAAGACTCCAGTCTGCGTAGTTTTATATCCTGACAAACATGGGTGAGGTTCTGGGCTCCTCCCGCTCCTGCCCTTTCCAGCACACCCCTGTCCCTGTCTGTAAGTGCAGTGGGAACTCCATTTCCTGCTGAACTGCTGCAGCCAGTGTCTTCAGGGCATGTGTGTTAGAGGCAGGGTCCCCTTTGTGAACTGCCCTGGCAGGCAATGCCTCAGCCTGGAGGAATGTTTTGCAGCCACTTTAACCCCTTCGCTGCTTTCTCCAGCTGAAGCCTCCAGAACACAACTGAATTCCTCGAACGCCTGAGGTTCTATTTGGGTGACATCCTTTTTCCTAATACTTCAGAGGTGGGGGTGTGGGGTCCCATCTCTGGTATAAGGTGTTTTCAGGAGGTGGGAGAACAGCAGCATCCCATCCCTGGCACAGGGAAGGTTTTGTCGCTCATCTGTGGAGAGGGTGATGTGGGAGCATTTAATAAACTCCTGTAGACGGGGGTTCACCACTCGAACAAATGGAGCTTTCATTAGCAGCATCAGTAGCACTGCAGTGAGCTATGCTGAGAGGCACTCTCCATAAAGCTACTGTCTGACTAGACTGTGCCTTCCCGCATTAGATCTCTCTTTGGCAGTCCTTATTATCATATTTGCTTGTCCACTGCCTTGGGAACTGTGTGATGTTCGTGGGGAGCCCCGTCACTGCAGATTGTTGTATCTGCTGCATCATTTTCTCTCTGCATGGATGTGTTGGAATCATGTCCTGGAGGGACTGTGCTGTCAGCGCCACCTGGTGTCAGCGCTGGGTGTGTGGGTTGGGCTGGGCTGGGAGAGGCGCTTGCATTGCACGTGAGAGCAAAGGGAGATTAGATGAGCCCTTCCATCATTGAGGCCATTGGTGATAGCTGGGCCTTAGGCTGAATGGCTGCTTTCACACAGGGCCCTTGCCTGAATTTAAACAGATCGAAACACTGAGGAAAGGAGATTAATGTGGATTTCTTTCTCCCACCCCTCCCTCCTTTCTCTTCTCTCTCCTTTCGCCAGCCTGAGAACTTGCTACTGGCGAGTAAGTGTAAGAGTGCCGCTGTCAAACTGGCCGACTTTGGACTGGCTATAGAAGTGCAGGGGGAGCAGCAGGCCTGGTTTGGTAAGAAGAAGATCTGAGCCTTTCCTTTTCTAGCTGCCCCTTCCAGCCTCCTTTGTACATGCCAGGGCTTAGGAAGGGTCTAGTTTATTTGGGCTTGACCTCTTCCAACTAACTATTAGACGAGTTCAGTGCCACACCTTCTTTGCCCAGCACCCCTGCTTCTGGGGCCTTTGGACTGGGTAAAATGGGAGCAAGAGAGAAAATATGACCATATATGAGCCTTAAGGATGAATCTCCTCTCTTGTTTTCCTTCCCAAATGTACAGTAGGAGTTAGTCACAGAGGCTGCAGAGCCGGCTTTAGGCCAATTCAACCAATTCCCCTGAATTGGGCCCTGTGCCCAAGCCCCGGTACGGTGTACCGGTGTGGCCTGGCTTCCCCAGGGTTCAATTTAAAGGGCCTGGGGCTCCCAGCAGGGGCTGAAGCCCCAGGCCCTTTAAATTGCCACCAGAGCCCCACTGCTGGAGCCCTGGGATAGGGCTGCGGGGCTCTGGGAGCTATTTAAAAAGTCTTCCCCAGGGCTCCCTCGGCTATTTAAAGGGCCGGGACAGTAGACGCAGGGGAGCCCTGGGCCCTTTAAATAGCCCCCAGAGCCCTGGGGTAGTGGGGGGCTCTGGGGGCTATTTAAAGGGCTGGGGCTCTAGCTGCCTCTGCTGCACCCCCTGCCCACACCAGCCCTGCAGCCAGCCCCTGTCTCCAGCCAGCCCTGCACTCCCTGCCCGCAGCCAGCCCCTGCCGCACCCCGCTGCCTGAAGCCAGCCAGTCCCGCACTCCTCTGTCTCCAGCCCTGCCAACCCATGCCGTACCCCCCTGCGGCCCTGCCTGAAGCCAGCCAGCCCACCCCACACACCCCTGTCTTCAGCCAGCCCCGCACCCCTTGCCCTGCCTCCAGCCAGCCCCATGTCCACTGGTGCCCTGCAGTTCCCAGGGCAGTAACCCTGCACACCTGCTTCAATGAGGGGGGCTGGGACCCACACATGTGCACACCACACCCCAAGGGAGTTGGCGGGGACCCACACTTGTGAAATGCAGCTCATTAATAACCGATAAACAGCATATATGATGCAATGTACATAATATATAATTTTATTATTTATATAGTTATGGAAAGTAAATAATACATGGAAGAAATGAAAGGCTTTTTTTTTTTTGTTAGTCATCCCTGCTGGGGCCCCGCCAAAAATGTTCAAATTGGGCCCCGTACTTCCTAAAGCCGGCCCTGAGAGGCTGCCCCAGCTGCAAAGTCCAGACCCTGATACAAACTTTTCCCACTGCTCAGGAGTGTTGGGATCTGCAGATTTTGTTTCCCCTTTTTGTATAAATGGGGACAGCTGCAAAGTCCAGGCCTTGATCTGGACTCCTCAGGTGTGTTTGGGTCTGGGCTTGTCTCTCTCTAGGTATAACAGAGTTAGGAACCAGATCTTTTCTGGCTGAACATTGGCATTGAGATTCACAGTGATCAGTGTCTTGGAAATTCCTGAGAGATGGCAACAGCTGTGGGTCTGTTCACATCCTTTGGCTAAGCCATGTGCCAGGGTTTGTTTTCGAACTCCAAACCACACAGGTATCCATGGGCTAAGATGTGGCACAAGGGCTTGTGCTCTAGAGGGTGACATGATCCCATTCACTGCTCGCTCTTTGCTTGCTTATAGCATTTTGAGCCAGTGGACTGTTAACCCATCCCTCTGCCTTCCCTTTCCTGTGTCCATTGGCCTCCACAGAGGTAACTCAGGGAAGTCTAGGCAAGAGGGGAAGCATGGGCTTGTGAAAATTAAATGTTACAGTTTTCAGAACTTGTGGTAGGAGCCAGCAGATCTTTCTAGCTGGGTACTGTGTATGCCCCGTGTCGTTCCTTTCCTCACAGGGTTTGCTGGTACTCCAGGCTACCTCTCCCCTGAGGTGTTGAGAAAAGATCCTTATGGAAAACCAGTGGACATATGGGCATGCGGTAAGATCTCATAACAGTGATAACACTTTGCCCTGACACTGCATTGTTTACAAACAGCAGCCATTCTTTGCAGTCCCCTGTTAGAATGGTCCTCATCCCCCTTTCACAGACAGGGAAAAGAAGGCACAGGGGTTAAGTGACGTGCCCAAGGTTGCAGGTGGAGCAGATGTCGGAGCGTTGATTGCAATTCAGTTGCTCCTAATTCCTAGTCCTGTGCTCAGACAAGCCATCAGAGCCTTCTGCTGGGGCTAAATAGTCAGAACCCATCCTTGCCTCACCGAGCCAGCGCTCCATTATTTAGCTCTATAATGTTCGCTCCATGGGTGCACCTTTCTAAAAGGGAAGCATAAGTGTACATATAATTGAAGACTGATCAGTTTAAAGCCCTAGGACATGGAGGATGTCGAACTGATGTGTGGTGGAGACCTATTCCTGCAGGCCTGGGTGTTAGGCTTTCCTGCCCTGCAAAAAGCACATGAGGCCAGCATGGAAGAATCTTGAAAACACCTGTAGAACCTTGCTGTGCAGTGTCCTCACTGGGCTTGGTTTCTGGAAGCAGCTGGAAGCTGTGGCTCACTAGCCGTGATGTATGGGGAGGTAGAAGGGCAGCATGCGCCTCCTTTGTCCTAGGAGCTGGGGATCAGAGTTGATCTTGGTGTGCCAGGACCAAGTCCAGCAGCTGAGGGGAGATGGAGGCTCCTGGGGCTGCTCCTGCTCCTTGTTCATCATCACGTTCAGACCTCCAAGGTACTAAAGACCCAGCGCAGACACTGCTGGAAAAGGAATGTTGAGAGGGCAGGAAGGGGGTTCTCCTCAGCTCTGAAATGGATGTACAGATGGAGGATGGGAGTAATCGGAGCCAATTAACCTAACCCCAGCATATCTGTGTCTCTCTCTCTCTCTTCCCCCCCCCCCCCCCCAGGAGTGATTCTGTACATACTGCTAGTGGGTTATCCTCCCTTTTGGGATGAAGATCAGCACAAGCTCTATCAGCAGATCAAAGCTGGAGCCTATGATGTAAGGACATATCCTCGCTGAGTACCTGCATGGTGTAGAAAGCCTGTGCCATCTAGTCAGCCAAAATCTGGCATGGTTTCACTTGGTGACCAGTGGCAGCCACATGGCTGCTGTGCCAGGTGGTGCTTGGAGTGTCTGCCTTGTGTTCGTTGGGCTTTCTTTTTGCTGCATGCTTAGCATGATACTGTGTGGGGCTACCATTGGGGTCCGCGGGGGCGTGGTCATTGTGGTGGGTACAGGGAGATAATTGGGTCAGGAAAGAAGTACCAAACTCAGCTGCTCTACACTCGTGGGCTTAATGCAGTGAAGTGCTGGAGGAGATACAAATACTGACCCTCCAAGGGGAACGCAAGGAGCATGAACTGGAAGGATCTCATCCCACCAATGCCTTATAGAACAATGTGGGGAAACGCTTTCTAGAGACAGCTTGACCTGTGGCCCATGGCCTCCTGCACCTCACAGTGGAATTTGCCTGCAGTTGTGGAAAAACTGTCCTGATCTGCCCAGCAGTGAGTGTTCTGCTGGAGGGGGTGGCTCTGAGGTGTGTGACTGGGGAAACTGGGACTGGCATGAGGGATCAGAGGCTGTTGTGAGGGTGAAGGCATCAGCATGGCACTGCTCTTGGGACTGTGGCCAGAGAGGTGGTCATAGGGTGCAGCGTGATGTCTGACCAGACCGAGTAACGGTTTGGTGGGGAGGTTAGAGCCAGAGAGGTTAAGCATTAATGACTGTTCTCTGACTGCAGCAGTTTGGACACTTGGAATAAATCTTCCTGAGTGAGGGGAGCCTGTTGAAGTGGGAAATAAACCTGGAGCTATTGATCCAAGAGTGGCTGGCATACGCATTGCAGGGAAGCTGCGGGGTTCGCTCTGTGGGCAGTCACAGTGCCCATACTTAGCTCAGAGCAGTCAGAGATGGAACGGTGGGGGTAGGATGTTTCTGCTGGAATCAAGTAACCTCCCCTGCCGCCAGGCCTGAGGACACTGCTCTGTCTTACTGCTCGTTTTGTTCGTAGTCTCCTTCTCTTCTGTGTGTCTGGTTCTTGTGCTAAATGCTATGTTTAAAATGTGTTGCAGCAGGAATGCAGAGTGGGATTTTCAAAGCGCCTAAGAGGTTAGACACCTAACTCCTCTGGCAGGTGACTGGGAGTTAGGAGCCCAACCCCCCTAACTCCCATTGACTTTCAACCCCCTTCAGATTTTCAAGTGTCTATCTGTCATGAACCCTAGTTCCTGCAGCCCCCTTCTGTGTCATGTATGGCAGGGAGCAACTTCCACTTTAATAGGAATAGAAAATATCTCCTGTAGCCCACCCTGCCCGGGGAGGGGGGTGTGTGTTGGACTACTCCATTTTACCTCTTGACTGAATGGGAAGTGGCCATTGTGAATTTCAATCTCCAGAAAACAAGTTGTTTGTGTTTCAGAGGAAGCCCATGGGGTTTAGACTCAGTACCTGGGTTTTGTGAAATGTGACCAGGAATCTTTTTTGTTTGGAAATAACCTCCCAATGAAAGCTCAGGGTTTTCTGAGGGTTTTTAAGCACTCCCCCACAATGTTTGCAGCTCAGACATTGCAGCGCTGTGCCTGAGACCTGGGATGTGAAACTGACACACAGCAAGTGTGCCCCTGACTAGTGCATTTTTGTGGTCCGTGTTGAGTGGAGCACAAAGCATAAGCTAATTGTGAATGGGAAAAGTCAAGGAGCTCTTTAAGCTTTTTTCAGCTCTAATACTTGGAGAAAATGTTCACAGCACAGGGAAGGACATCTTGTTTTTAAACACAGGTCACTTAAAGCAACCATGACCCTTTAACTGCCCTCTGGGTCGTCTCTGTGTTCAGAAGCTGTATGTTCCGCTCAGGTGGCCGAGCCATGGTCCACTTAGGGTATGTCTTGGATCCCAGCTCAGGCGGACGTGCACGCGCTGGCTCCGCTCAAGCTAGCACTTTTAAATTAGCACTGTAGCTGCGGCTACCCAGGTGGCGGCTCGGGCTAAGCACCTGAGTGCAGTCCTGCCTGACCCTTAAATACATACACAGCCAGCTGGCCTGAGCTGCTACCCATACCACCGTGGCCACGCTGCTATTTTTAGGTGCTAGCATGAGCAGAGTACCTGATGTGGGGGTTACACCTCCCAGCTGCTGTGCAGACGTGCCTGTAGTTCCACAGTGCTTTCATCTGTTACACCCCAGAAGACCTGGGGGCACTGTCCTCATCCATACTGATGTGCTGAACTGCACATGGAGTGTTAGTAGTTCAAGGACTTCAGATCTCTGCCCTTCATCTCCATAACCACATGTTGCCAGCCTCTGACGTGTCTCCCATTCCCCAGGCAACAATTTCTGATATTACAAACATGATTACAGCTTTTTAGTATGTGGGGACGGGGGGGGGGGGGGGTTAAAGGAGACTGTGCATCTGTTTTCACATGTCTGCACCAAATGCTCAAGAAGGGAAGGAAGCTACAGATCTTTAAATTGACTTACAGATTTGAGTAAAAGCTCAAGGCCTGACTGAATCCTGAAAGGTTCCTTGAACTGTTTGGCTGCCCCGTGGACATCCATTGTACAGCCATCAAAATGGTGCATGTATTTGTCAAGTCCCATAGTATTTTCACACTGTGGGTGTCACCCAAAAGTTTGTGTCCCCCAGGTACAAACTAGCTGTGGTGGTGCCGAAGGGGTTAAAGCCTGATCAGGGTTTGGTGTGTTGGAATGGATTTCCTCCAGCGGGAAAGGAGGATTGTGTTCAGCATCTCATCTCTTCTCCTCTCTCCCTCCTAGTTCCCGTCACCTGAGTGGGACACAGTGACTCCTGAAGCAAAGAACTTGATCAATCAGATGTTGACGATAAACCCGGCTAAACGCATCACAGCCGATCAAGCACTCAAACACCCATGGGTCTGTGTAAGTGTCTCCTTCCTCACCTGTTAGGAGGTCATGCCATTGTGCATGCTGAAGCCATGTGCTAGGAGGACAGGCTACTAGAGCAGGAGGGCAGAGCTAGGGGCAGAAATCAGGGGCTGTCTAATCAAGCATGTTTGTATGCTTTGAACTGTGAGCTTGTAGGTGCTGGCATGGGAAAGGCCCACCTATTTTATAGCATTTTGTAACCACTGCTATATTGAAGAGATGCAGAACAAATGGCTTTTAATTTCAAGGCTGTTTTATCCAATAACCATTGATTGTCAATGCAGATCATTGTCATGTGCCATATCTAGGGAGACATCAGCTTGAATAGCCTGGCCCCTGGGTATCCTGAGCTCTGCATCCCAGCCCTAGTTTGTCATAGGGGCTCTTTGTTTTTCACAGGAAAATGTGGAAGTGTTTTCGTAACACCTACAAACATTCCATATTGCCACTAGCCATAAGTGTAATGCTAGTGGCCATGAAGCAGCTTTGACGAGCTCTCTCCCTTGAGAGCTTTCTCCTTTCCAGACCAGGAGCATTGTGGTTCTCACATTTTCTGCAGAGCTAGTAAGAGGATCCTGAAGTATAATTGACAGCAAGAAGCTCTTTCAAAGGGGATGGCCCAGACTTCCCACCCCCCGCAACAGCAGTGCAGATTGTAGCCAGCTTTGAGAGCAGGGGTGGCTAGGTTTGAGGTCACAGTAGAGGATCCCTGCGTAACTTTGTAGAATCTGAGCACAGTGCATGCTGTTCTCCCAGGTCTTAATGAATTTGTTTGAACCAAGAGAGCTGCTCACAGCAGGGCTGTAATGCCTACGGGTCAGCATGATAGTCCATCGCCCGCTATCCTTGTAAAGCGAATGCAGACTAGTAGGTCTGTGTTAGAGCAAGAGCCAGTCTGGCATCAGCGTCCGGTTTCCGAATGTTCCCTGACTCTCTAACAACACTTCTGGGAAGTGCTTCTCTTGCAGCTGATGTGACCCCAGCCGAGTGCTGGTGACAAGTGCGCCCCGCTGGCTGGACGCTGCACTCAGGCTGTCAGCTGATGCGGTAGAACTATCTGACTGAGCCATATGACTCCACAGCTGTATGCTGAACATCATATTCCGCATCTGATGCAAGGGTGCTGGGGGCTGTCTTTGTACTCGCAGGTTCGAAGAGCAGCCTTGTCCAAGAGGCATCAGGATAGCCAGACAATGGTCTTCACTCGCTGGCTTGAATTTTCCTTTTGAGATTTAGTAACAAGATCCGCCTCTTCCCCTCCCCTCTTCCCACCCAGCGTAATTGCTGGTTATGCACTTTTGCCTCAGATCTGTTTTTGTTCTTTAGTGTCTGAATGATGGAGAACTTTGCTCTTGAATGACTCACTTTCTCAGACATGGGTCTGTGATAACAACCCACCTTGTTTAGAACCTCTCGCCACAGGGGGATGGTTAATGTCAACTTGCAGTTGGTTTCTGCTGCCAGGTCTCTGCAGGGTCCATTAGGAGCAGGGCACCCAGAGCTGAGCTGCTCAGTCATGTTAGTGTGCATATTGGCTGTAGCGTGTGAGCGGAGAGCTGGAAGGAGAACTCAACTTGCTGATTTGTTTACAATTATTTAACAATCTTTCCTTGTTCCGGTCTTCCAGCAACGATCCACCGTGGCCTCCATGATGCACAGACAAGAGACTGTGGAGTGCTTGAGAAAGTTCAATGCCAGAAGAAAGCTGAAGGTGAGTAGGTGTTTGCCTTTTTTGGGAGGGGGAATGTGGGAGGGTGGTGGTCTAGTGGCTGAAGCACAAGGCTGGGAGAGCTGGGATCTCTTCCAAGCTCTGCCTCTGACTTGAAGTGTGCCCCACATCACTTCCCCTCTCTGTGCCTCAGTTTCTCCCTCTGTGCTGTGGAGCAAATACCTGCCTTGCCAAAGGTGTGCTTGAAGATTAGCTCATTAATGTTTATCAAGTGCTTTTTGAGATCCTCTAATATAAAGTGCTCTAGAAGTTTCTTTGCGGGTTGGGAGATTTCTGTAGGTACAGAAATTCATTTCCCTTAGGGTCTGTTCTCTCCATGCCCAATGCCCACCTGGCCCCCACTTAAAGAGAGCTGAAATAACCAAATGAGCACTCCATGCTTAAGACCTGTTACCTACCATGCTGATCGGTCTTCTGGCTCCCAGCCCCAAAGTAACGTAACCGTTCAATAGCAGCTGCTGGGAGATGGAGAGGATCTCGGTAGCCTGTCTAATCCCGAACCACTGGGATTTCTGCATCCCCTGTCTGAGATTTATCGCTATTTATCCCTGCTCTCTCCTTCTCCCCCGCAGGGTGCAATCCTCACAACAATGCTGGTCTCACGGAACTTTTCTGGTAAGTTCTCCCTACCCTTATCCCGTCCCCCTTATTTCTACATAGATCTGGATGCATTTTAACCCTTAAGGGGTGAGTCAGAGAAGAGAGGGGCCTTGTTCTGTTTAGCATTCCAAAATCCATTAGTTTTGCCCTGGCCAGTGACCAAGAGGGAGAAACATTAGACTAGTTCGGGGAGGAGCCTGCATCTGGAACAAGAGGGGAATCCAGTCTGCTACCAAAATCCCCTCATGTTTTATTGCAGGCTCATGTTTGGGATGTTCTAGTCAGCATCAATCAGTTTTCCCTTTGGAAACCCTAATTATCAGGGACTATAACTGCAACAATGATTCCCTCAGACCTTAGCCAGGGACCTGGCTCCACCACTGGACAAGAATGATATTTTCAGGGGAGAATAGCCATTAGGGTGCTGGGTATCCCTGGCCCAACCAGAAAGTCTCAAACGTGCAAGCTATTAGGTGTTTCCATCTCTGTCTCTGAAGTGGCTGTGAGGCTCGGTGACCATTAGCTTGGCTGCCTGCTGAACATTCTGTGCACTTACTGAAAACACAGATCCAAACATTTCAGTCAAACGAGTGTTTTGAAAGGTACATTTAGTTTGTTAAAACTGCCAAGCTGCTGGGTTGTGCTATCATTAGTGTTTATCCCCAACTGATACACCTCTTCAAGTGGGTGGCCTTTCTGAGCCCATGTGCCTGTCACAGCTTAGACCACTCACTCACCCTGAGCCATGTTTTCCTCTTTAAAAGGTAGTGTCTGGGCAGTAATTCAATTGAAATTTTACTGAGCCTGGCTGTATTAGTCCATACACCAATTCTCCATTTGGAGCGTAATTTAGGGATGGTTAATGAAAAGCAGCCGTAATGGAATCTCCTCCATCCCTCTTCCCTTTGCTAAATGCTTTAATGGTGGGCACCAGGTACATACTATCTATGGTATAATGCAGGAAACTCCTAATTACGCCAACAACAAAGGACATATGCACACTCACTCGTGAAATCTAGGTGGCATCTCCCTTCCAGCTGGGATTCATGTCATTCTGGTGGTGTTATTCAAATAGAAGACCTGTGCATCAAACCCCAGAACTGTAGCGGGGCAGCCCACAGGAGCTTGAGAATTGATTATTGGCCCCGCTATAAATTCAGCCTGTGTAGGCATGTCAGGACATGGAGAAAGATCAGGCTGGCTATAGCAGCAGTTTTACGCACACTCCTTGGTAATTGTGCAAAGGGTCCATCTTCACTGCAGCTGGGAGGTGTGATTCCCAGCGCGTGGAGACAGACGCGCACTAAAACTCAGTGTGGATGTTGCAGCATAGGCAGTGGCTCAGACTAGCTGTCCAAAATCCAAGGCCTCTTGATCCCCTGGGTCGGCGCTCGGGTCAGCCTGCGACCCCGCCCATGCGGTAATATCCACACTGCTATTTTTAGTGTGCTAGCGTGAATCTGTCTACTTGTGCTGGGAATCGCACCTCCCAGCTGAGGTGTACACATAACCCCGAGAAATGTCTCTGCAGGAGCTGAAAGCTGTACCTTGTGGGCCTAGAGTGATTCTAAAGCAGGTTAATTGTTAGGAGGGCCTGTGTGCTCTCATGCAGCCATTGCATCAGCTAAGATTGTGAAAACCCTTTCCCCTATAACCGTCCTCAGTTTCCCCTCTTCCCACTGGTACAAGCGGTTGTGGGTCTGGTTTCCTTCGCTCAGTGACACAACTTTGTTTAGTTTAAATGTTAACGTAGTTGTTAATTCTTAGATTAGTGTTTACAATAAATAATAGTACTGAATTAATTTTTAGTAAGACTAATTGAGTGATTTACTTATGGTGCGACTGGGGAAGGGTTTGGGTTTGGAGCACTTCTCTTTGGGTCAGAAAATATCCCTTGTAGACCAACATGTTGGGTACCTGAAATGCCTGGGAGAAGTCAGTGGTGCTTGGCTGTGCATCCTTTATTCCCAGACCTAGACGCATGCTGGAGGAGGCTTGGTCTGCTCACTCGTCTGTATCTCAGGAGCCAGTTGTTGGAGCCAGAGGTTTTGGTTTCATCACTGAATGAAAAGAGGAGGAAATATTTGGGTCTGGTGGCCTATTCTGAGCCCCTGTACTGTTCGATTCAGAGACTTGGATATACTCTGAGAGGCCTGAAAGAAGTGCTACAGAGCTGGTCTCCTGGTTCCAATCCTCCCATATTCATTGATGGGGGAGACTCCACAAGATCAGACTTTCAAGGGCTGCTGTAATGTGAGATTCCTCTAAAGAGCTTTCAGAGCCAGCCTGGGCCACTTTAATACTTCTGATACAGAGGTCTCCCCTTCATGTGCAGCCTTACTGATCTACAACCCAGTCCGGTATCTGGTTAGCTTTTGCTCCTACTTCCCTACTATATTTGCCTGGTCAGAGGTCAGACCTCTAACATTTCAGTGAAAGTGGGGATCCCAAGTCTTGGTTTGTGTGACTAATTGGGCCTTATGGCTCTTGGGGCATGAGACCATCTCTTGGCAGTGGCAGGCTCATTTGAGAGGTGACCTCTCTGCATTGGAGGAGGAGGAAGAATAGATGAAATTTAGTTTAAGTTGGTCTCCTCGCTGTGATGACAACAATAAGGCATTACAAGAGATGATGCTGAGCTTAGACCTTGGACTTTCCAATTGCTGCAGTCCTGGAGAAGGTGCACAAACTCGCTGGCCTGCTGGAGATGAAGAAGGCACCCTTCCTATAAGCAAAGGATTGATAGATCCAGCCAGGGGGATCTGGCTGGCAATGCTCAGCCTCCTCCTTGCCAGCCAGGAGACCTGACTCTGTTTCACACAACAAGGTCTTGTTTTTCTTCCGAACCTCCAGTCTTTGGTCTAGAGGAGGCAGGGTCACCTGATGGTACACTTCTCAAAACAATGCTTCAGGTGCCTCTCACATGTGAGACTAGGCAGGGGTCCTGGATTTGCTAGGAGAAAAGTTCCAACTGTTCCCCTTTCCCATTGGAGGGATTGAAATGGGACAGGGCTAGGTGTCATGCTCTGACCTGCCTGTGATGTCTCGAGCCTTGGCTAGTCCTACTACTCCCAAAGGTCAAACTCTCCTCCAGTTCAGTCACGATGCTTGGAGGCCTGGGTCTTGAGCCCTTAATGTCTGGTAGGATGGTGTATTCAGAAGGGTGAAGCAGCAGGCTTGTTGCAGTCCCATGTTCCTGCCCCCAGAAAAGCATGTGTTTGTAAATGGATACATTTCTTTTCTTAGGTGTGTAGTAGTAATAATAATGTGTTACCCCTCACACTGCTTGGCTCCTCTAATCCTCAATCAGTTACTAGAGATATCTTGGTCTGATCCCTTTCCACAGTTAAGGTAGTTAACTTGATCTCATCATTTCACTATTCTGTTCAAAGGACCTTGTCCTCATTCAGCCATACATTGTTATCAGTCAGTTCAAGGTACTAGGCCTATGACTGCGTCCCTTGAACCACTTGGGAGCTACTGTTAGCTCCCTGGTAGCTATCTCCTCTGCCAAGGCGGTGAGTGAAATCCAAACTCAGCACTGCTTCATAAAAAAGGTCCAGTGTCAGTGTTGCTTACCTGAAACTTCTGCCCAAATTGGCTTCAGACATTCATCTGAAGCAAACCATCTCTCTCTTCTGGGCTTGTCCCCTACAGCCTCATAACACACTCATGGGGGTTGGGGTAGTGGCTAGACTGCATATATTAGATGTCAAAAACTGAGTTACTACTTTTGAGAGTCATTCTATTTGTTTATAGCCTTTGAGGGAAGTGAGATATGTCCAGAAATCATCCAAATGGATGAAACTCAGTAGCCAAGCCGACTACAACCAAATGAGCTCTAGACTGGAGAACTTGGAACACATTTTGTCAGATGAGTGGCCATCTACACAGCTTGTCTCCATAATGTATCTATCACCAAGATTTGTAAGGCTGCCACTTGTAGTTCAATTCACATCACTTGCCAGCTCTGGATCTAAACTAGATGCTCATTTGTAGAGTAGTTGTCATTCAGGGTGAAATTCACTGCCATGCAGTGGGCCATCGCCAGTCTTGTGCACCACTTAAACTCTCAAAATAGACCATAAGTGGGATTTAAGTGGTGCTTCGACCTTGTGCTTGATCCTCCATCTTTAACCACTCACTTCTCAGCCCTGTTGTTGGGAATTGCTATTGTTGGCTCATCTGTGTGGAGGAGGAGCAGAGGCAGCTTTGTGAGGGAGAAAGAAAGCTAACCTGGCAATAACTGGAGTTCTCCACGTGTTGCCTCTACAGTCATGTTGACCCGCCTTCATCCTCTCATCTGAAATTTTTATAGCTATAGTTTAGGTGAGGGTGAGGTGAGCAGAGGACAGCTCTAAGGATAGAGTCCTTTATAACTGTGACAGGGAGACTGGATTGCAGACAGTGTGTGCGCCTATAAATGTTAAGCTGTAGACCTGAGCAAATGGTAATAAATAAATATTCAAATTCCAAATCCAAATATGATTAAATACTCCCCAAGCATGTTGTGTTTGCCTTCCATGAAAGTTTGAGTGGCTGAGCTTTTCTAATAGGAATACTTGGAGGCTGAATTTTAAACTCCGTTATTTAACAAAAGCAAAGTTTGAATTGTGTACGTGATTAATATTTGAAATTCATACTGCGCTGTATTATGTAAGCATCCATTCATGGAACTGAAATGAGACCACATGTCTGAAGTAATTCACCAGCTCAAGTGAATTTTGAAGGTGGATTATGAAGTGGGAAATTGGACAAGAAATTTTGAACAACAAACAGATTTTGAGAGCTATGTGATCTATTTGCGGATACTTCCCAAACAGGAAATGAGGTCAAATTTAATGAAAAATTAGATAGTGCTATGAATTGTTTGTCCATCACTATTAAAATGCTTTAGAAAGGTTCTGGAATGGCGCAGGACTTCTAGAATGTGGATCTGCTATGGTAACATACTCTGAAAACTCCACTTGCTGGTGAGTAAACTTCCCTTTTACTCCCATCTCTGGATCCTGTTGATTTAATTATTTTCTCAACTGTGCATTTTTTTCTGGTGTAAAAGTGAAATTATGCTTCGGCAGGGCAAATGAAATTATGTGAAAATGAGGACCACCACCAGCCTTTGTCCTCCTGTCACACCAACCCCCAAACTTCTCTGAGGTTCACAAAAAGTCCGTTAACACTTTTTTTGTTTGGCATCTTTGCATTCCTGCCTCTTCCCAACCTGCTTACGGCAGGAAGTGGGGGGTGCTGAAATGCTACAAAAGGGTATTCTTGCAGTATCCTCAATCTACTGAATGAGGAACATGCTGGAACACTCAATGCGTCTGACAAGAACTCCAGCCCAAGGGGCAGTCAGACCATCTGAACCTTATAAGTCTCAACTCTCATGTTGCGTGCCACATAAATGCACAGGGGTAGGTGTTTTAGGAGGTGGATTTCTGCAGCAGTAGTGAGATGTTTGAAAACATCTTCTGAAACAGACCTGGGTCCAGATTTTTAAAGGTGTTTTGGTGTTGCTGTGCTCAGCATTGCAATGCCTAACCGATTTAGGAGCCCAAATATCATTTCAGAGGGGATTTAGGCACTTAGTCAATGGAATTTAGGCTCCTACGTGCCTGGCTCGCTTTTGAAAATGGCACTTAGGCTCCTAAATCAGGTAGGCACTGCAATACTGAACATACCAGCACCTAAATGCCTTTACAAACCTGGCCCTTAAAAACTAAATTTTTGTCTTCCGTGTCTGATTTCCTGTCTTAACCTGACTTAAGGATGTTTGATTCTGTGTGGGGTCGGCAGAGGCTAATGGAAAAACCACAGGGCTATCTGTCTGCTCCATACACCTTCTCCAGTAACAGCCACACGAAAGAGAACCAGACTTTCCCTGGTTGATGATGATAGAAGCTAAAGAGGATGCCCCTGGGTTGAGTACTCGAAGCTTGAGCCTCAATGAATTCTGCCTCCCCTCCTTTGCCCCGAAGTGGGGAGAAGCAAGGTACATCTGGGAGATGGAAAGGCAGTCTCAGATCCTGCCCATGAGACTTTCCTGTGGAGCTGAAGCAGATTAATTCCTCTGAAAGTGCCATTTGATCACATTGCATTGCAGACCTGTGCGTGCCTGGGACTAGTTGTTTGGAAAGTTGACGATATGAAGCATATGGGCAAAATGCAGGTGCACATTTTCCCCCTGCTAACTGCAGTAGCCTGTGCAGGTGGGGGAGAAATCCAAATAAAAGGGTTAACTTACATATTAACAGAGAGGTTTGCTCCTTTTTATAAGCAGCTTTTCCTCCTTTTCCCCCCTCCCCTTTTCTCTCCCTGATCCTCTGCTTGTTTATCCTGTCCATTCGAAGTGACTGGCTGCTTTTCATGTTCTCTCTCACCTTCATTAGTTTCTTCTACAGAATGAATGTAGTAGTGCTGAGGAATAAATGCCCCCCTCCATCCCTGCCCTTACGGGGAGGAGGGAGTTGTTGAGTGCAGCTCTTTCTGTCTAGCTGACTTTTCCTGACGTGCTTGCTGCTTTCCTAAGCGCTCCGATGTTCTGGTCTAATGCCTGAATATGTGACTGTTTCCCCCTTATGAAGAGGTATTTTCTAACTCCAGCCTTGCTGTAAGAGTCCCACACAGATAACTCACCCCATCCAGCGACCTGTTGGTACCTTAGGAAGATGAAATGCTAAGGGGGGGAGGGATAACTCAGTGGTTTGAGCATTGGCGTGCTAAACCCAGGGTTGTGAGTTCAATCCTTGAGGGGGCCATTTAGGGATCTGGGGCAAAAATCTGTCTGGGGATTGGTCCTGCTTTGAGCAGGGGGTTGGACTAGATGACCTCCTGAGGTCCCTTCCAACCCTGATATTCTATGATTCTATGTAAATCGCTGGGAGCTGTTACTCCTGAGCCATGTTTCAATAGCAAGTCAGTGGATGTTTCCAGAGGAAAGGTCAGAGACTTTCAGATAGAATGATTAGAGTGCAGTGGAGAATACTTATTCTTTGAAATAACTGCAACTTTACATGGCAATTACTAGAGTAATTGTGCCTCAGTCGCCATCATGGCAGATGGTTACACAGGTTATTTCAGTTCAGTCATGGGATGCCCCAGTCTTTGTATTCCTGTGTCCGACGCATGGAGGCCTTGGGTTTCTGATCCAGTGGCAGAAGGGATATTCGCCCTGTGAATCCAGGAGCAGTGTTGAGAGGCCCTGTGATAGACTTGGGTGGCACACCCCCTGGTTTATGCTGAGCGTTGCCAGTTGAGGTGAGATCGGTGTTAGTGGGCATCTCTTGAAGGTTGCTGTCATCCTATGAGATCACAGAAGGTGATCACACTTCCTGAAATGCATATTCCACCAGCTGTAGTCACGGAGGCTCCTATTCCTTCAAGAGTTACAGGTGTACAATAGACAACACTCCCCACCACTTCTCCCTCACTAATTTTCCTCTTAAGGAGGATGCTGTCAAGTAATTTAGGCTTCAAATATTTGTGTATATTAAGATCTAGTGAGAAATGGCCTCTGGATTCTAAATATCTCTATTTTAAAGACCTCTTTGCCCCACTCCATCACAAAGGAGTTTATTTTAAAATCAAACTTTTATAGTATGGACAAATAACAGATGTCTCCTCCCTGTCAGTGTTGCAGCAGCAGTTAACTAACACATATGGTTTCCACATCTGTGTTCCCTGCAGCTGCTAACATTGATGATCCTAGCACACAGATAAAGAACAGAACCAGAGAATTTCTAGAGCTCTTCTACTCTGTTTGAAATACAGGAAGAAAAAATACCAGTGTTCACCAGAGGGAGAAATTATTATTATTTATTTGTATTCTTGGAAGCATGTAGGGAGCCCCAGGCATGAGCCAGGACAATTGTTTTCTCAATCACAAATGGATCTTAGTATATAAATATTCTTGAGGGTGCACAACCTCTTGGAGCTTTGCAGTGGAGTCAGTGGTGTTACAGAAGTGCACTACAAGGCAAGGTCAGAAGGGATTGATAAAGAGGTGCTCAAATCCCCATAGTGCTTTTGGTTCCTGTTTTAGTGCTAGTCTGTCAAATTTGGAATTGCTTCATCTCTGACAGTCTTTGGGTGAGTTTTTGTGGGGGTTTTGGTGGTTTTGATTTATAAAAAGCTGCTAAATTAACTGTCCATTTGACATCTTGTTTTTGAAAGAGAAGAGATCTCCTGTTGTAGAATTTCTGGGTCTAGAAGTTTCTTACCAAGATTCCTTCCTGGCTCCTTTAGAAAATCAGTGCTAAAACTGAGAGGTGAAAAAAGTATTTCTACAGCCAGCATTCACTGTGTCTCCTCTCTTTGAGATGGTCCTGTTCCCTATGAGCTTATGAACAAATTTCTGAATATTCCTGGTGGCAGGATGGAGGGAAACAAATGTCTCGCTCCTCCATGAAAGTGTATTTGTTTCCAGCCTGTCTTTCCTTTGTCACTGTCCCTTGACATCAGAGGAATTTGTCCCAGCTCCAAGTGATACGCAATTTGAGATATGAGGCAATCTCTATATTGAAAAAAAAATCTTTGAAGCTCCTTCATTTAGACAAGTTGTGGTGCCATGTTTAAATACCAGTGTGTAGCTCTATCTTCACCACTACCTTCTTTTACAGTCCAGGATCTGTCTCTGGATATGCTGTGTCTGAAGGGTCTGACTTCACCTTTAAGCTCCCCTGACTCTGGGTGAGGCCAGAGCTTTTCATTCCCAAACTCTACACATTTGGGGATGAGAATTCCAGGCTGCCAGAGGGTTGGTTGTGTTAGCTATTCTTGTGGAAATTAGTTCTTCTACCACAGAAAGATTTGTCATGGATGCCCTCGAGCTTGAGAAGTTCCTTTCTCCCTCTATTTGATATGTTTATCTATTCTTACTCCTGTTGGGTTTTGTTGTATGTTAATACATAACTTCATGACAAGATTTAGATGTCTGCAGCCTTCTCCAAAGCCTCTCCCAAAACACTTCACTACAGGCCCATTGACTTTAAAATAAACAAATCAGACCAGAACCCCACTGTTTGTTCCTTCTGGCTTCGCTGACATTGAAATCCATAGCTTGCAAATTGGTTCTCAAAACTTTGTTATGACTAAATCCATGGCTTTCCAAACGTCATTCCCAGGTCCTTGGAATCCCCCCAGACTGGTCTCTGTAGTCCAGTTTGGTTTTGTCTTTGTTTGAAGGACATAAATAAATTTTAATTCAGAACTTTACATTCTTTTCTCCCCACCTTTCTTTAACACTAATTTACTTGCATCTTGCTCTCTCTTGTTGCTGATTGGCCTTTATTGCTTTATTACGGCTCCTCCCACTGAATGATTCTGACCAATCAGTTGGCAGGCAGAGCTCCGCCCCTGCTTCAGCCGCTATGAGTGCTACTGGCCTGGCTGAGCAAGGTATGTGGCATGAGTCCTGTTATCTCCTGAGTGCCTGAACCTAGCCCACACCCACTCACTGCCAATAAAAAACAGCATGCCAGTGCCTGCGCACACAGTGAGACGTCATCCATGCTTGCTGGCTGAGAAATTGGCATGCAGAACAAATTTCATCTAATCTGGAACCATCACCACATTGATCTTACTGAATTACTAACCAGATCTGCAGGCCAGACATGTCTAGGGCCCTGCAGCGAGACCAACACATGAGAGTTGGGAGGGGGAATTGATGTGTGTGTGGCTAGTGCCTGCTATTTCAGAAGATGGGGCTGGGCAGATTTAGCTCAAGAATCTGAATTTAAAACTTTGGGAAGCCCAAACTAAAGGGCTTTGTTTACCTGCGCTCTTCAGAACCCTGTTGTACTAAGATGGATCGGGTTGATTGTTACCCTACAATGGCAGGTTGCTCTGAAATAACCAGCTACTATGTCCTAGGATGACATGGGACTGGGTTCCCCTCTGCTTCCATTTCTTCTATAAAATAGGGTGAATTAGGACAGTAGAGAGCCCTAGAGTCTCTGTTCCCAGTACAGTATTGGCTTAAAGCAAGAAGGAAAGGCTCTCTGTCAGGCTACTGTTGGGCAGTCAGATTTCACAAAGCTGAATTCAGTGCTCTTCCTTCCCGCCACCCCCAAAAAATGCCTTGAGACCATAACAGTGTCTCAGCCCTGCACTGCTGCAGGGCTGAGGGAGCCAGTGCTGGCTAGTGAGCTAAGTGTAGGGGTAGAAGCCATGAAATTCTGGGTGGCCAAATTGAGACCGGCAATCACTGACGTGTGGCATGACCTGAGGCCTGCCACCCGGAGGTGAGGCGACTGCGGAGCACACAGACCAAAGGACTGTTCTTGAGAGAGAAGAGTGAGAGGAATGGGGCTCAGAGAAGCATTCTATGGCATTGTTTGGAGTTGGTATTTTGGTCCCATGTGAAACGCTGCCCCTCAGCACATCCAGAGTGTCCAGTGTTCATTGCTGATAAGTTCAGCATGAGGGGTTTGTGACTCTTAATGCCACAACTGTGAGCCTAAGGGGCTGACTTTCATTTTCCTCAGAGGCTAATACAAGACATGCCTGACGGGCAGAGGGAGTGGGGGACAGAGGTTGTGCTCTGTGCTTCTCATCAGAGATTAATGGAGAGATGTTAAACCAGGAATAGAAGTACACGTTAAATTATAGGACTTGCAGTAGGGGCTTTTAACAGCACTGTGGAGGGAAGGGGTTTTTGAATCTCCTTACATAGAGGAGGTGGGAAGGGATGGTCAGTGTCCCATGCTTGGAAACCAGCGAAGTATGGGTGCACAAGACCTTTTGTCAAACTGCTTGTCTGCTCCTCTCATTAAAGTAAGTCCTGTCTGTCTGTCGCTAGCTGTAGAAATCCCACCCACATCCTCTCTGATTTCTGTCAGATAACGTGTACAGATTAAGGTAAATTATGGGTAAATTATGTCGTCTCTCCTTTGCTTGGGATGTCTGCCGCCTCTTTGTCACAGTGATAGAGTGCATCTCCTGTATCCTCGGAGTATCCTTACAAATCATAAGAACATAAGAAAGGCCGAACCGGGTCAGACCAAAGGTCCATCTAGCCCAGTATCCTGTCTACCGACAGTGGTCAATGCCAGGTGCCCCAGAGGGAGTGAACCTAACAGGCAATAATCAAGTGATCTCTCTCCTGCCATCCATCTCCACCCTGACAGACAGACAGACAGGCTAGGGACACCATTCCTTACCCATCCTGGTTAATAGTCATTAATGGACTTAACCACCATGAATTTATCCAGTTCTCTTTTAAATGCTGTTATGGTCCTAGCCTTCACAACCTCCTCAGGTAAGGAGTTCCACAAGTTGACTGTGCGCTGTGTGAAGAAGAACTTCCTTTTATTTGTTTTAAACCTGCTGCCTATTAATTTCATTTGATGACCCCTAGTTCTTGTATTATGGGAATAAGTAAATAACTTTTCCTTATCCACTTTCTCCACATCACTCATGATTTTATATACCTCTATCATATCCCCCCTTAGTCTTCTCTTTTCCAAGCTGAAGAGTCCTAGCCTCTTTAATCTCTCCTCATATGGGACCCGTTCCAAACCCATAATCATTTTAGTTGCCCTTTTCTGAACCTTTTCTAGTGCCAGTATATCTTTTTTGAGATGAGGAGGCCACATCTGTACGCAGTATTCGCGATGAGGGCGTACCATCGATTTATATAAGGGCAATAATATATTCTCAGTCTTATTCTCTATCCCCTTTTTAATGATTCCTAACATCCTGTTTGCTTTTTTGACCGCCTCTGCACACTGCGTGGACATTTTCAGAGAACTATCCACGATGACTCCAAGATCTTTTTCCTGACTTGTTGTAGCTAAATTAGCCCCCATCATATTGTATGTATAGTTGGGGTTATTTTTTCCAATGTGCATTACTTTACATTTATCCACATTAAATTTCATTTGCCATTTTGTTGCCCAATCACTTAGTTTTGTGAGATCTTTTTGAAGTTCTTCACAGTCTGCTTTGGACTTAACTATCTTTAGCAGTTTAGTATCATCTGCAAACTTTGCCACCTCAGTGTTTACCCCTTTCTCCAGATCATTTATGAATAAGTTGAATAGGATCGGTCCGAGGACTGACCCTTGGGGAACACTACTAGTTACCCCTCTCCATTCTGAGAATTTACCATTAATTCCTACCCTTTGTTCCCTGTCTTTTAACCAGTTCTCAATCCATGAAAGGACCTTCCCTTTTATCCCATGGCAGCTTAATTTACATAAGAGCCTTTGGTGAGGGACCTTGTCAAAGGCTTTCTGGAAATCTAAGTACACTATGTCCACTGGATCCCCCTTGTCCACATGTTTGTTGACCCCTTCAAAGAATTCTAATAGATTAGTAAGACACGATTTCCCTTTACAGAAACCATGTTGACTATTGCTCAACAGTTTGTTTTTCTATGTGTCAGACAATTTTATTCTTAACTATTGTTTCGACTAATTTGCCCGGTACAGACGTTAGACTTACCGGTCTGTAATTGCCGGGATCACCTCTAGAGCCCTTTTTAAATATTGTCGTTACATTAGCTAACTTCCAGTCATTGGGTACAGAAGCCGATTTAAAGGACCGGTTACAAACCTTAGTTAACAGTTCCACAACTTCACATTTGAGTTCTTTCAGAACTCTTGGGTGAATGCCATCTGGTCCCGGCGACTTGTTAATGTTAAGTTTATCAATTAATTCCAAAACCTCCTCTCGTGACACTTCAATCCGTGACAGTTCCTCAGATTTGTCACCTACAAAAGCCAGCTCAGGTTTGGGAATCTCCCTAACATCCTCAGCCGTGAAGACTGAATCAAAGAATCCATTTAGTTTCTCCACAATGACTTTATCGTCTTTAAGCGCTCCTTTTGTATCTCGATCATCAAGGGGCCCCACTGGTTGTTTAGCAGGCTTCCTGCTTCTGATGTACTTAAAAAACATTTTGTTATTACCTTTGGAGTTTTTGGCTAGCCGTTCTTCAAACTCCTCTTTGGCTTTTCTTATTACATTCTTGCACTTAATTTGGCAGCGTTTATGCTCCTTTCCATTTGCCTCACTAGGATTTGACTTCCACTTTTTAAAGGAAGTCTTTTTATCTCTCACTGCTTCTTTTACATGGTTGTTAAGCCACGGTGGCTCTTTTTTAGTTCTTTTACTGTGTTTCTTAATTTGGGGTATACATTGAAGTTGGGCCTCTATTATGGTGTCTTTAAAAAGCGCCCATGCAGCTTGCAGGGATTTCACTTTAGTCACTGTACCTTTTAACTTCTGTTTAACTAACCCCCTCATTTTTGCATAGTTCCCCCTTTTGAAATTAAATGCCACAGTGTTGGGCTGTTGAGATGTTCTTCCCACCACAGGGATGTTGAATGCTATTGTCTTATGGTCACTATTTCCAAGCGGTCCTGCTATAGTTACCTCTTGGACCAGCTCCTGCGCTCCACTCAGGACTAAATCTAGAGTTGCCTCTCCCCTTGTGGGTTCCAGTACCAGCTGCTCCATGAAGCAGTCATTTAAAGTATCGAGAAATTTTATCTCTGCATTTCGTCCTGAAGTGAAATGTTCCCAGTCAAATGGGAATAATTGAAATCCCCCACTATTATTGAGTTCTTAACTTTGATAGCCTATCTAATTTCCCTTAGCATTTCATCATCACTATCACCGTCCTGGTCAGGTGGTCGATAATAAATCCCTAATGTTATATTCTTATTAGAGCATGACATTTCTATCCATAGAGACTCTATGGAACATGCGGATTTGCTTAAGATTTTTACTTCATTTGATTGTACATTTTCTTTCACATATAGTGCCACTCCTCCCCC